>NC_034412.1:49793826-49816910 GCF_002078875.1 Numida meleagris
GAAAAATATGACCCTGTTAACAAATGGATTTTAAAAAACAACTCAACTTTATATTATGACCACTCCAGCAACTACTTTGTTTAAATAAGAACATAAATCATATATTTATATTTTGAATATAATAAGTCTTTTTACATTGAGAGAACTCAGTGACATAGAAAATCCTTTATAATATGTATCATTATAGTTTATTTGTGAATTCGACTATAACTGCCCATGTCCAGGGCCACTATAAGTTTCACTTTATAATTACAGATATAGAGACAAGAAGCATTGGCAGTATTGTAGTGAGAGTCCTTGAAAATTTCTTTCCTGACATATGGCAAGCACTGCATACTCAGGTGTGACAGAGTAAGAGTGGGAATCTATTCATTTTTCTTCTTTGTTGAAAAAATGCACAGCTTTCTCATACTATAATAGATTAACAAACGTCTCATCACAACCAGATTAATGAAACACACCTACAAATAAAAGAACATGCCTACAGATAAAACAAAACATTATAGATGGGAAAAGAACATATTCCAACTACTTCACCTCCCCCCCATTCTTATTTTCTTTGCTTTTTTATTAATCGTTATTTTGCTTAGTGAAAGCAGAAACATAGTAGGTGAATGAACTATATACTTTCCATATATAATAACTTCTGAGCTTCAGCAATGTTACCACAAAAATAGGTAAACTAGCGTTATCCAGCTGTCTTGTAAAAGAAGCTAGAAATACTAGAAGTAGCATGACATTTTCTGAAGACCACTAAGAATTTATCCAAAGTTAGAGCTAGCAGGAAGAGTTAAATTTCTCTTTAAGACTGTAGTTCCCAAACCACAGTGCTTCATTAAGCAATGTTGCCTCCATTGTTTTATTTAAAAAAAAAGTGTAATATGTCAGCAAAATATATTTTTTCAACCTGAAAAAACATTGAGTAACTACAGTAAAAAGTATTAAAGATGTCAAACAAACATACTGTGTTTTCAATAGGTTGTGTAAGAACCATGTTCTTCATGCACAAATCAGCACTGGCAGTTGAATTAAAAAAAACAGAGGAAGTAATATATTACTCCTAAACTGCTGAATATGAAAGACTATCTAACCTGTGCATCTCAGAGATAACATTGTATATTTGTCTAGCAACCTTCTAGACAAATTATCACTCCTCAAGGAATATTTGTCCCAAAATAAGTCTTAATACAGAAATATATATACTAGCAAAAGTACACAGGTGAAGCTGTAAAGAACCTTGCAATGTATTCTCTTTCGCTTTGCAGCTTCGTAAGTTTTAGTTCACAAATATTGCACTTAAGTGTATTTGAAAGAGTATTTTTTAACTAGTGACACGTTATTGAAAACAAGTCAGTTGATGTGTAATTTGATTTGAATTCAGGGGGAATCTAAAAATGCTATTTGGAGCTCTCAGAATTATTACAGATCATATTTTAAATCTTTACAGTTCTAAAATCTTTCTTCAGAACTGACGTTTCATCTGTTCCACACAGCAATTTCTCACAGCACTCAAACATTACAATGTTAATACGCTGGTTAAGATCATGTGCTCACACCTCCCTCTAGTGCCCACATCTGTTCTATATAGTTTTTAACTGGATTTTAAGAGGTGATAGTCATAGTCTGAAGTTTGGTAAAGTCATCACAGAACCCAAGCAAGGAGAAATAGGTTAGAAGTGAAGTATTTGCTATGTGCCAATGAATACTCATTTACTTATTCATTTACGCTGGGGAGGAGGGATGTTTAAGGAAAGGAGCAAATAAGGAAAATAAGAACATAAATATATTTTAGTATAGACTCTGATACTTTTCAGTGATCTCAGTTTTTATTTAGTAAATTTACTAACTTCCTCCTTCAGTAAGAATGCATGCTATTAAGATCTTTTATCTAAACCTTTTCAGAGTGCAAAAACAATACATCACCATAAAGCATATAGATGACTTGAAGAGTTCGTGTTTGCGTTCAAAAAATCCCACAAAAATCTGGTTTTAGTAGACTACGCAAACAACTGGTCTCCTGCAATGTGGAAGACACAAAGATGCAAATAATTTTTCTTTTTCTCCTACTCGCTTTCATTACTGTTAAAGCTACAACTGGCAGGAAAATAGGTAATTGTGTTTGCAGTATATCTCATCAGTCATATATCACATCTACTATTATCTGATATTAGAGATTCTAGTTACTGCTGCTATTTTGCCGTAAGATAACAGGAAATGGACAAATAGATTCTTCTGAATTAGACTGAAAGAGTCTTTCAATATTCACCATGCTCTAGTAAATTGAATTTGGAAATATAACTGCATGCAGCTTCACAGTTTTTTTTTCCCCCCTCGCATTTGCAGCCTGAAACATGAAGAGTTCATCACTCAGAGCCAGCATGGAAACACTGTAGCATTCTGACATCTTTTGTATTGTAAATGTTAGTAAATAGCCCATAATGCTAAATCATTTGATCTCTGTCAAAGTAAATGAAATACACCTAACTTCTGAATGTATGGATGTTGATTTATTGCACCTAATAAAAGACATTTGTTTTATGCTAGAGTTAAATTCTGCAGGACACTCTTTTCATGCACAGTATCTTTAATTTTCTATAATTAAAAAAGGTAATAACTGGTTAAATTCATACCAGTCAAATGTAAGCTAATTCTTCAAAACAGCATTTTCCTAGAGATATCAATTCCAAAAAGCAAAAAATGCAACAGGATATTCTTCTAGTTAACACTTCTGTTATTCTTTTGTTACTCCAAGTAATTTTACACTCTATACTCACCCTATTTACTTCACAACTCACAAAGTTAGCAGTCAGAAAATCAGAAACCTATGTCAAATGAATCCACAGTGTGAATACCTAGGAAGCCAAAGTCCTATCTGGTTACCCACTCAGTGAGTGGAGTGAAACTATTTTACTTAAGAAAAGATTTCTACTGTGACCTTCTGATCAGCTGCATTCCCATTATTCCTCAGTGTACTGGATGAATTTCGGTCAGTTATAATCATTTAATTTTTTTGTGTTCATTTTTCAAAGATTCGCATGAACAATATCCTAAGTAGAAAGAAATTTCATAGAGCTATCAATTATTTATACTAGAAAATATTAAATGAATGTGCACAGTATCAATGGTGAGATACTAAAGCATTTATCAAGTAGGAAAACCAAGCTAAGTGCAACAATACCTAAATAACATTATTCGTAGAGCTTTATGATTTTGACCTAGATGGAAAAATGCCATAAGCTGCTTTTAATTACAGTATGAGAAATACAAGTTTACATTTTCACACATTTCATTACAATTAGTTCTACATGTGAAGTTACTAACAGGGTTTGAAAACAAGCTTTCCCATTCTTAAAATAAAAGCAAATTTTAAATTGAAATACATATAAGTACATAAATATATACACAAATACAAGCAGAGGCATCCTTATTTAGGATGTTTACAGTAAGATTGCTCAAGGCCTCTGTTTTCTAGGAAATAGACAAAAAATCTAAAGACTCTTTACTCCATTGTTTAAATAAAAGTGTCTATGTACTATTAACAGCCTTTGTGCCATTCATCCTCCTAACAGTAGGAGGGCAAATGCTCTCATTCCTGGATTGCCAAAAGTATGAGAACTTAACTTGTACAAAGCAAAACCATTTCTACCTAAAAATATCCTATCATTATAAGTAATAGACCTGTAAAAAAATATTTTTCTTCAGAAGATCATATTTCATGGCTGAAATAATGTATGGAGCAGCTGAATGTTTAGTTTCATCACACTTTTTACAATTTATATAAATATTTTTATGTAAGTACAGTCCCCTTCTCTCCAGGGATTCTTTCACCCTTCACTGCCCTTCAATTTAAAATGTAATTTTCTTTTTTCTGACTCAGAAATAATGCAGGGGTGCTTCTGAAATCTGTGACATGTAATATACCCAGTCAGTATACATGTGTACAAATGAGTCTCAGACATGAAAGCTAGGGAGAATGCTGTTATATTATTAGTTACAATTCTCAACCAGAGATGGTGCTTCAAAGAACACTGTGGAGGTTGAGAGTGTACTAACAACTATTCGCTCATGAGCCTGATAAATTATTATTAGTTAAAATGCAATGTTAAAGTGTTTTTTATAAATCAAAATCCATTTTTCACAACATAAAAATGCTTCTTAAAAGAAATAATTTTCACATCAAAATGCCTTCACCAGAAACATGCACACAAAAAATAGCAAGACGCAGGCCTCTGTGCATGGGAGCTTTGCATGTCTATGGGCTTTCCAAAGCTGGAACAGAATCTGTTGTTTCTACCACAAGTGGGAAGAAAAGTCCCTACTGGTATCCCCTCTGTGGGAGTAGCAGCTCAGATGTCCAGTTACGCTCTCATCACCTACAACAATCAAGCTCCCAGGAACACTGGCAATCACACACTTCACTGTACTTAATATTGGCCTCCCTTTGTTCAGTTAATTCAATCATTTCTTCCATCTTAACTTCAAACAAAGGTTTGGGAAACAAGAGCAGAAGCCAAAAAACAGAGTCCAAAGAGATAATAATCTCTCTTTCTTCATGTAACTCTGATGGATGTGACAAAGTTCCTTTCTCAGCCCTCACAAAGTCAAGAAAAGGTTCCATTGACTAGAGCTAATCAAGCTTTACTAAAAATCATCAGTTAATTAGACACTAAATCTTCTTCCAGTTCAGACTGGTTTTGCATTTTATTATAAATAAATCAGAAGATACAAGACCAATTGTGCTTAATCACTGAAAGAAGGCAGATGTATCCCTCTCAATATGTTTGTTATTAGGCAAATAAAACAAACCTCTGAAATATGATATATAACACTTGCTGGTCAATTTATCAGTTACAACACACGCAGGGGCTAATCAGTTGAGTTACAGCTTGCTTGGTATTCTCATAATGGAAGTGGAACTGCAATCTGCATATTTGAATGCCTGCACAATATGTGAACAGCATCAGAACATGATCTTGACCTCACTAATCCTAATTTTTACTTGAGACAGTATCATCCATAACACAGTTCACTTAGTGTTTTCCTCTGTACAAGGAAAAACACCATTTTCCTCCCACTGAAATCAATCAGCTTGCTTTGTGTTGCAGCACAGTATTTAGAGGACAGAATCTGAATAAAGATAAACAAGCCTATGTAAATCTATGCCTCGAGTTTTTTATCATATTATTTCCTGTAAGAATAATTGTATTTTATGTAGAAAAAGTATTATTTAGAAAAACAAACTGATGTCTCCCAGAGTCTTGAAGGATCAGCAGGAGCACACAGTTTGCATTAAAACAAACTGGACTCCAGGAACTCTAAAGTCACTGACATTTTGTCCCAGAGGAGGGACCCTTTTTCCTTTTTTAATTGATAATTTTTTTTATAGTTTCATTTAGGACTACAAGGATATCAAATTTTGATATTCCAAGTAAATGGAATTGTCACACTCTAAATTAAACAATATTCCTATTTTAGAAAGACTTCTTTCCATTAGTTGGTAGTCAGTTAAGACACTGCACATCCTGCTGATGCATTTCTAATAAGGAATTACATACTTCATTTCAAGGTTGCTACTTTAAATATATTTAATATGAGAAGTGATACTTGATATTCAAATCATTCCAATATTATTTATTTAAAATAATAGGTAACATAGATCTGAGGCACTGATTTTGCACAGTAGGGAGTGAGATTCAAACAAACTTACACTGTTAACTCTAACCTATCACATTGTAATATAGGATCAAGTTAAAAAAAAGTCTCATGCAGAGCATACTGTTACATAGGACATTAAAGAAAATTTATATCCAGACTTCTTCCCTCCATGTTGCACCAGCTCTGCATTTCAACTGGTGCTGTAACTCCTTGCCAAATACTGTCATGTGAAGTAGATGACAAACTATGGTAGTTTGGAGTGAAAATTCTGTTCATCATGCAAAAGCAAGAAGCTCGGAATGCTCTAGCAGATTTTCTTCTGTTGAACTCATGACTATAGTTTTTTAGCATCCAGTTTTATTTAAAGGCCAGGTTACTTTTTGACTAGTGCTTTGACTTCATACTTTTGAAGAGTATGGGAAGATTAAAACTCAGTTCTTTGTGAACTGTACTCTCAGTTCCACTTCAGCACCGGATATCTGTACAATACACATAGTATTTATACACTAAAAAAAGAAATCTTGAAACAAAGAAATGCTGACAGAGAGAAGATTAATTTTCCTCATGGCAACAAAACCCTCCCGCTAAAAATATTTTAAGTGATTACTGTATTTTTATCATATTTACATAATTCTCTATAGAGAAGAGAAAAATTCCAGGGAGCTAGAATCACTGGTACTGGTTGATTGTATCACGAAAAAGTAGCAAAATACTGCCCAGCTCAGGTTACAGTACCTTGTTTTTAGTATCAACTTGTATCAAATCAAACAGACACATTTGCAAGTGATTCAGATCAGTCCATAAAGTGTTTTCAAAGTTATTACCCCTGAACCTTGCACACAAAGTTAGTTGAAAAGTACTTTCAAAATAGATTTAACCAATTTTTTCCCCCCCATTTTAAGGGAGAATTACAAAGTTCATAGAAAGCATTTGAAAAAGAAACAGGCAAGTATTTTCAAAGAAAGCAATTTAAGTCTGAAGAAAAATATCCTGACATGACAAAGGAATAGATTTGCCTATCAGCTAGAGTCACTAGTACAATCTTGAATTTACTCAGCTATGAACACTCAGACACAAAGCTGCTATGCCCAGTAACAGGCCAGTTTTTGCCTTACATACGTTTTTTTAGGGGAAAGATTTGCACGTTCTTATCACTGAACTGTCATGAGAAAGCAGTATGCAGGCTTACTGACCCTAAAGTTTACATGAGGAAAAAGTTTCTGTTTATCATAATGATCTCTTGAATAACAACTTTCTAAATCACTTAAAAAGACAAAGACATCTGCATTTGAAACCCTTCCTCCAGCTGCATATTGCTCATTTGCTGGTTTTTCAAGGCATTCAGGAATTGGTGTAATTAGACTGAAGGGACATTGGATCATGTCAACAATCAACTTCGCTAATATAACTGATGTGTCCAAATGTTCCCTATGGGTATTCATGTAAGCATCTTCTCTTATAGATCTCTACTCTCCACTTCTTACCATGATGACTTGGCAGCATCTTCCAGTATCCTCAGACCCTATTAATCAACTATTAAGGTGAGTATATTAGGATTCATTTTCTTCTTTTTAATAAAGAATGAGAATATTATTATAAGATAGGTTGACATCAAAAAGCAGATTATGAATTTACAGTACTGCAAAATTTGTAATAATCCATAAAGAAAGATTAGGAATTCTAAACTGATGAATACTTCTAAAATCGCAACTTCATTGATGCAGTGACATGTAATTCAACTGTTGTGTTAGAGTCTTTAATTTAGATCATTTACATTGCAGTTAGACTACGTCTGATCCTTCAGTGAGCTAATGTTTGAGTTAAAGGTAATGGGACTCAGTCTTTTTCAGAATTTAGTAGAGCCAGCAAACTTTGTAGTTCTCAAAGCACAAGGGTCAGAAAAATCATTCAAATAATAGATTATACTTGAAAAAACATATACACAAAAGTTATACAGCTAAATGATGCATCTTGATATCATTACCACCACACCGCAGCAGAGAAAGGAATAAATAATTCTCCTGGGAAGGAAAGCAATATGAAGTCAACTGCCACTACACTAATGAAACAAACAATCATATCCTTGAAACCACTGAAATAAGGTATTTCTTCTCTTTGCTCTTCTGGTATCATATTTTTCAGAGCCATATCTGTTATTCTTGTATAGTGCTTAACAGGACAGCTCCTTAATTGTGACTATATACACATCAGGAATGATTCTCATACAAGAACACAAGCCACAGAGAAATAATTGTGATTTCTAATTCAGATATTCCAGTTAAAAAATACTCAGAGTATCACTCTGCTTAGCTTGTTAGATTAGCCCCTAATTTCAATATAATCCATGTAATAATGATATCATTCAAAAAAACGCATAATGCAAAAGCAGAGTCCACAGCTAGCAGGCATTTTCAGGTCACAGCAAGGACAAACTGACAGGAATAACTTACTTCCAAGCTTCATCTGTGACTGGTATAACCACGTTCATGGAGAAGACCAACAGGGATACAGCCACAGACTTCCTACACCATGAAGGAGTAAACCTTGGCCTACAACTTTCTCACGGAACAAACTATCACTGGCAAGAGCCACTACTGCTTCCATTCTTGTTACTCATCTCATTTTCAAAATTTTAGTTAGCTTTACAGAAAATCAAAACATAGGGTGCAGAGTAGTTACAGATATTTAAATATTCAGGAAATATTATCCAATAACATTAGTAACTGGAGAGCAACATTTGCACCTATTTATCATACTCCAATCATTGCTAATACTATCACAAACAAGATCAACAGCGTATTTGAGCAAATCTCACAAAAATCATTTAGTACTAAAGAAACAGCATGATGTAAATTTGTCCTCACTTTGTCATCATCTGCTGCACTCTCTCTTGAATTAACTTCCCATTTAAGTTGATACATGTCATCAGCTACAGACCCCACTTAGACTTACAGTGACAGCCACAACAGTTTCCATCTCAACATCATGTATGCACAAAGATAGGGAGGAAAACTCCTGGGGTTGAAAACTAAATTTATTAAATTACAATTAATCAAAAAGAGAAAAAATTGAGGCACCAGTGAGATCTTGTTCTGCTAATGCAAAGTGTAAGAATTTGCTATCAATGAATGCAGTTCTATTGTGCTAACATACTAACTAAAGACCAAGAGTCATTTCCTGCTCTTAGCTCACAGTGAAAGAGGCCCTGCTCATCTAGCAGTGTTCTCACAGTGCATGGGATTTTTATTCAGCTCTTGAATCTTTCTAGACATGCCGTGAATAGCTCTCTCTCCATGAACTTGAGGACAGAACTGTGACATGGAAGAGGAAGATAAGGCTCCTCTGGAATAGCTCAGATTCTGCCTGTCTAGCTCATAAAGATCTGAGAACATTCCTACTTCCTTTCCCATGGTCATAAACTCTGGACAGAATGTGGAACTTGTGTCAAAGGGGAAGACTGCTTGCTAATGAATTATGTTGCTTAAGCTTATTCAAGAATTTGTCTGAATCAGATGATTACTGTCAGAAACATTCTCCTCTGTTAAGAACTGTGGGGTTGATTTCATCCTGTAGACATTGCCTGAGATGGGGAAGATCCTAATTTAAGACTTCCTGGACTCCTTTTCTTTGTCTCCCATATACAGTCTTAGCTCTTGGGCAGTTGTAGTAAGGCCTCTCATTTTAGTGCTCAGAAGGACCAAACTCACACTGAACTATGTAATGATATTCCAAATAAGTTGATAACACATTTTAGGCTACAGCAAAATTGAAGGAACAATGAGACAGTTGTTACTGAACATTATAAAAACAGACTAGAAAACAACATATCACAACAGATGAGTAGAGAGTTAAAACTTCCTGACTGATTCTTCTGCCCATGAAACCTCAATTAGCAAGACCATCCCCTCTTGAGGTCCCTTGGCTGCCACTAGACCACAACAAAATATGAAGAAAAAGCAATTGAACTCACCAAAGCTGATTGTACAAACATTCTCTTCCCTTCTGTTCCTGGGAAAGTAGCTATTAGGGATGGAAGCATACAGGTCACTACTCCCTCAGGGAGGCTGAATACTAGCAAGAGAGACTGGTTTTATACTGGCAGTATACTGGCAACATTTAGTATTTGTCTGCATTTGGATAGATTCCAGTCATTGTTCAGTTTTGAATAAGGAAGTGCTGGGGCATTGGGTATGTAGCAAATTACTTCTATATTATCTTTCATAGGCATGAACCTATTTCTTTTGGATTTTAATTTTTTAATGAATGACAAAGATACATCAATTTCTGAAGTATTTATCAATGACAGTTGCATTCGACATACGTTTTATATTCCATACAAATTAGCAAATCCAAGAGAGCATTCAAAAGTTTATACAAAAACTAAGCCAAATCAAAGTTAAGACTGATAGTTCATATTTGTATGAAATGGCTAATATACTTATCTCCAGCAACACATCATTACTATTGGACAGAGTTGCAGGGTTTTTTTGATTGCTCAGCCAGGTAACTCAGTGGCAATTGGTTGAAGAAAGTTCTCATATCTTCAAGAAAATATCCCTTTTTCATCCAAGAATAATGCTGTTAGTACCACTATTCTCTACAAGCTATTGTTCTTTTTTATTATTACAGTAGTGCATAAGGGCACTTGTTTATTAGTTTATTTAGGTTTTTTTGGTGTGTTTTTGTGTCTGAAAAATCACCCATGTGGTCCCAATAACACAAAATCTTACTGTAAACTCACAAAAAATATGAAAACTCAAAGTGTTTGGACTCAGCCAAACCCAGAACTTTAATAGCATTTGTTGAAATGTTGCTGAACTTTCTACCAAATGGAGATACCATTTTGATCAAAAAGGAATAGTTTCAGGAAAGATTTAGTTTATTATTCCTATCACTTTTCATTTTAGCAGCTTATGAAGACAGAAATGTCACCTTTTCCAAGAATCCCATTTAGTAAGTTTTTTCCTTTCAAATTTTTTAGTGATGTTATAATACTGAAAATGTACACTAACTATAGTTTCATCCTTGGTATTTTTCCTTTTAGGTGATGATGGTAATTATGCCCACACATTTTCCAAAGTTTCATTCTAGTGCAGGATGCCTATTGGCACCTCTCTATAAAGTGTCCTTCCTGCAGGCTGCATAATATATAATGTATAATTCCAACTTTTCCACTTTGATTATTTTACTAACTTATCAAACAGTACTTTGTAAGGAGATCTCTTACCTCATTGTGTGTCATAGAACAAGTGGTGGAAACCTTGCACAAGGATAGTATCTGCGCAGTACCGGCCTTCTATACTGTCTTCCCAGTCATTTTCTACATCCTGGAAGCTGACATCCTAGCCTGGCTGGTACCCTGTATCTGTCTTCACAGAGTTGGCCTGCTGGAGTACCTGCAACAAACAATACAGTCATTCCTGTTCCCACTCCAAGCCAACCTCAAGTTCTGCAGAGGCACAGCATGCCAGAACGCCTCACATGCAGACTCTTCAGCACCAAACAGGTTGTATGATCCTACATCTTAAGAAGAATTTGTAAACCTAACCTGGACTCTACAAATCTTAATACCACTGGGGTACAGAACATGCCACTTGCAAGGAAGCATGGGAAGAAGTACTGCTTTAGTTTATGCCACTGTATGCTACATACCCCCAAAACATCCAAACAATGAACTGGACAAGTGGATTCTGTCTCTTGTCCCACCCTGGGATATTCTGAAATTAGGTGGCTTAGTAGTATTGAGTGCTCGTTCCCAAAAGATGAAGACACTTTCTAAGACAAGCAACATGAGAAGTCTCTTCAGTCTTGGCTATCAGTGAACAGCATTTGAACTTCAAGAACACTGATTCTTGTCACTGGTGCTGCAGGATTCATTAAAGCTTCAGATTGTTGCTATTACAGTAAACACTTAATTGCAAGCATATTTACTGTAAACTTACGTAAACAGATAAAATAGTGACTTTACATTCCACAGTTTTTAAACCCCTCAATATGACAAGAATTCTCGTCTCAAAAACATTTCGAAAGACAACACAACAGGCTTCTATCTCTATAAACCATGCACATTTCATTTACCTTGCTGAAATTATCTTGATTTATTCTAGACATCAGTTAAATCTTTCATGCTTTACAGATTTATTGGAATAACCCAGACGGGAAAAGGTAACATGAGGCAATGCTATGCAACTGCACCTCACAACACATCTAGTAAGACATAGCACAGCATCCTGCCTGAGCAGCCAGATTATTTGTCCCTCTGGGATTGACAGTCAGACAGTTCATACAACTATTATATCTTATCAAACACAAAGAAACAGCACAGTGAATTGTAAAGAATGTCAAAGCTTAGAGATACTCCACATTGTTTCATAAACCATGCTATATTTGATGTGAAACCTTTTATAGAAAATCATTGTGTATGTAACACCTTTTTAAAGTACTTCATCCTACTTGCAGACTATAAACAACTGTAAGATGAACACAAATAGGATAGAAAAAGGTACATAAAAGGGGTCAGCCACTTCTAAAAAAAAAAATCACACCAATTAGAGTAGTTGTTTTATTAGTTACCTGCAGCTTAAGATGCTGATTCATATTTATCTTTTTCTCACACAGAACTCTGTCTGCTACCCAAACGGCCTACGAAGCATATTCTTTCTGATTCCTACAGAAGAAAATGCTTTCACATTATCTGAGATAAAAACGAATTTTTTAGTTTCCATATAAGTAACAAGGAAGGAAACCTCATTCTTTCTAGTGTTTGTTTAGCAGCTAGACTTCAAACATTCTCTGAAAAGCAAACAACTCCAGGAAAAGGCAAATTGAAACACAGCAAGCACACTGAACAGATGAAAGGTTCTTAACTGCATCTACAGATTACATAACAGGTTAACAATGATGGGAACAAAACCCAGGGCTACAAATTCAAGATAAAGAAAGGAACCAAACTACACAGGACAAGTACCAATTCTTTCACAGTTAATTCTGCAGAGTTATTTTCCATATTTTATACAATGTAGAATAAGAATTTTCTTGTTTTGAGTACTGAGGTATCCTGAAAATTTAAAGCCACAGTTATTCTTCTAATGTCTGCATAAGAAACAAATAGCAGCTGAAAGCATTTGCATTTTAAGTGAATTATGCATCAGATAAGTGAGAAAGTCAGTTACTGTTTTAGCCTGTAACAAATGATTTTCATCATGACTCAAAATGATTCATTACCCAGAAATATTTTCTGCCCTTCTGTCTTGGAAAAATAAAGCAAGAGCTCCCTCTGTGCAACTCCGGATGTATTACTTTTCTGTATTGTGTTACGTTAGTCTCAGATACTAGAAGTCTTACTGTGCAAGTAAATAATACATGTAAGAAAATAAAAATATGCAGAAAATCCTTGATTTTTTTACTGTTAATATTATAGAGAATAATCCTAATCTAAAAATGTAAGCATGCTAATTCTAAATAAGTTGATAGTAAAGTTCCATACAAGGTAAAAGGAGAGAATTTCAGATGAAGCACACCACAGCTCTGATACACAAACTTCACTGCTTCTAAGATAAACCAAACTACTAAGAAACACCTGAGGAGGCTCGTTATTACTGCTGCAGTCAGACAGCAGTAGAATTTGTCATTCTTGGCTGGCTTCCTTGCCTCTCTATTTAGGGTATGGCTGTCCAACCTTTTAGCTTGCCTGGGCCACATTATTTTTTTTATTCTTTATTAACTTTAAGAAGTGCAACAGAAACATAAAACAAGTGGGACCTTGTTTTTGTGCATCAAATGCTTCTATCTTGTTCAACTGAAGTGCTTGTAACTCTTAGTGAGATCTCAAGGTGTTCAGAGATTTTTGGCAGAATTCTACTCTGTACTTTATCCTTGAAAATAGTTATTCACAAGCGTATGTACTGCCAAAAATCAATCACATGAATGAGGCACGATTATGAATCCTGAGATCCATTCTGAAACTCAAAGCAGAAGGTAAGCCTGCATGGTTTTTTTTTTTTCCCCCCACTGTTCACAGGAGCATGTTTAGCCAATGCTAAAACTCAAAATGCTGGAAATTTGCCATAACCTGAGCTTGCTGTATTTTAAGTTTCATTTTGAATGCTATTATGGCATGAAGCAGCACAGATAAGTTGATCTTCACCTTAAAGAGGTACGTTTAACTCATTTAAATGACAGCCCAAATTCAGCAAAAACTTTAGCACAGATTTTCTTTTTGATTCCATTTCTCAAATTCTAAAGTCTTTTCAGGATTTTCCCCCAGCTTAACCACCTTACTTCAGATAAGAAAATCATGTCCCCATCATCAGCGTCCATACTTTAAGAGACTCCTGGAACTGTCAATGCCAACCCCCTGGATTTCATGAAATTCACAGCTTTGATGATGATTTGCATAACATTATCCACATTTTAAAGCTTTTGTGCATAAATTTCCTTGATGTAAGATGCAGTGATATTTCATCAAATTTGAGTTGCCAGCAGTAATTGCATAATCTTCTATTAATTTTATGAGTCCCTCTTTTCTACCAACCATTGCTGGGGTATCATCAGTAGCTATATCAGATGTTCTGATAAAGGTTAAAGAAAATTACCTCAATGTATTTTTTAATGCTTCATGCAAATAGCATGAAGTCATTCAATGGCACCAAAGATGCCTTTTCTACAGTTACATTATATTCATTATCAATACCTCTAATAAAAATGACAAGCTGAGCCATAACTGTGGTAACAGTACCTTCATCTACTGCCAAAGCATAACATTTGAAATTAGCAGAATTATTCCACAAATATATCTTTCCATAGATCTTCCTGTTTCTTCAATTCACCTACATCCCAGGGAGAAAAGTTGACTTTAGAAAAATCCATTTTTTAAAAATAAGGACAAATTATATCTGCCATCCTTTCCATACATTTCTCAATAAACTAGCCATCAGTAAATTGTCATGATTTTTTTTTGCAATTGGATCTGCTACCACATAACTAGTTTATAAGAGTCCATTTGAGTTTTGCAATTTTAAGAAAATATTTTGTTGAGATGACAGACTTTTTTCAGTTCTGCTATTTTTTCAAAAAATTCCTTGATATTCTCTGAACTTGGCAGCATGTTTTTACATGTCTTTTCAAACTGTAATCCTTAAAAATAGCACTAATTCCTTACAAATTAAGAATAGTACCATATTATCTGTCTCAACAATTATTTCTGTCCATTTTTCATTGAATTCCTTCAATGATTTTTCTATTTTTGGGTTTTGTTTTCTTCTGAGATGACATTAGGTAGGTTGAAAGATTTTTTTTTAGCAGTCACTATGTTTTACTCAACAAGCACAAGGATGCTGTAACACACTTGTGTCAATTCTATTTTAAATTTAACAAGCTCTGGGACTGATGTGATTAATGATACAGGTCACTACCATGTTAGCAATATGAAAGTCACACCGTTTACTTTGAGGTTTCTTTCCCTACTCCTCAGCGGCTAGGCTGATCAGCATTTTGCACAGAGCCATGAATAGGAAAACACTGAATGCTTGTAGCTCACTGACTTCACAAATTCCTTCCCCATTCTGAGGAAAGCAAAAACTTTTCTTAACTCCAGAATCACTGGTTACCTAGCAGAAACACTTACTGCCTCAACACCTAAAGTTTCCTCAGATGCAGCACTTTGAGCAGAGCACTGTTTTACTATTAATCTATGCTATTAAGATACTTACAACCTAACCTGTGAAGAGATCCTTCAAGACTACTCTCAGACACAGAACATTCTAGAAAGACTGCTTTAGGAGTCTTAGGATTTATTTACCATAAGTGTGATTGTACCCAGCCTGAATGATCTGATTACAGACTCTTCATACACTTGCATTTTGTAAAGCATATTCCTCCCTTGAAGAATTAAGAAATGTCATATCTGGCTCTTTACAGCATCAGTTCATTACTGAGGTACTAACGCGTCTTTGGATAAATACTATTAAGTAGCTTTGTGGAACTCCATGTTATCACATTCCCACTACTGAACTTTGGCTCAATAACTGCTCATCTGAAAAACTCACTTCCACTCTAGAGTTTTTTTCTGGACAACAATGGAAAATACTTATCTAGACAGTACTGACAACTCTGGAGATGTAACGACTAAGAAATTAGATTCAAAATATAGACTTTAAGGCATGAGACAGGTAGGACTGCAAGATAGGTGGCACATATATGGTAAATATAATATGGCTGGAATTCGTAATTTGGTGGCAACCACAATACAAATCCTCTGGTAATTCTGTGTGCATTTTTGGGTTGCTTGAGCCTAAGCAGTTGTATCTTGACCGCCTTTGCAAGACTAACTCATTTCACTAAATTTTCTCATGTGATTACACATATTTGGGCAAACAGGTCTAATAAAATGATATTAATCTTTCAAAGTGATTGTAGTATGGGAAGGAACAGCAGACATCACTGAATCATCTTTGGTTGCCAGAACAGTGGGAGGTAGACCATTGGCACCTGCTACGCATTAGAGAAAGCAACATTTCATTATAAGATAAAGTATTCTCTCCAAGCTCTAGAGTTGTATACCAAGCAATTCAGATAGATAATAAAACTTTTAAAAGAAATGTATTGTCCTTCAGTAAAGACAAATCAACACATCTTAATTCTGAACTGTATCTTTTGTTCCTATTTAAATATGGGTCAGGCGACACCAGTGTGAGATTGCATTCATAATTCCTTTCTGAAAAGATAATTTGACATGCTCTCCTTTTTCACTTTGCTGTGTATTCAGCTTTAGTTGCTGAGATCATTTACTGTGCAAATGCCTTTCCCCTTCAAAAATGTCTATGCATGCCAGCTCTCATGATGAATATCCATTTGTAAACAAAGTAATGATTCATTATTACAGCTGGGGGGCACCATTTTACCTGGATGTAAATTCACCATTTTTTAAATGCCTCACAGCTTGATGCTCGAAATCTCATCAAGCACTCAGAAAGCTTTGTTGACATGGATTGATGTTCCAAACAATTAACTTAATAATAGCATCAACAACTGAAGGTTAGTATCAGAGAAAGTGAGCCAAGTTTATCCCTACCGCAAACCTAATAACATCAAGGGAGTAAGCTAGGCTTCTATTTATTGCAGACAATGCATTGACCTTTTTCATACTCTGAACTGATTTTATGAGTCTAGCTATACTGCATTAACTACTCTGTAGAAAAAAAATTGAAGCAGAGTTTTGTTATTAGTTTTGTTAGATCTCAGATGGAGATAATCACTTCTCAGCTGTTAGTTACTATCCCTCACCTGGAATACAGACACATGGTAGCTCCTCATATATGTATTTCTGGTCTGCTCTTATGCATTGCAAAATAGCATTCAGTGAAACCCTCACTCTGTTGCTCTCCTGGCTTATGGATTGTTTATCTCCATGCATCTCTACATAACCTGGAAATCAGCTGATGAACTCAAGGCATCATTTGAATTCAGGTTGAATCATAACTGTCTGAAGAAAGAACTTCTGTGGACTTAAGGACTGTAATCATGACAATCTCCTCATTACCACCTCTGCTATCAATCTCTTGACAGCATAAGTTATATTAAACTCTGCCTTTAAAGAAGTCCCCTGTACTAACTTAAAATTAGTGATTTTAGTTCTTCCCCAGAACTCTGATAATTTAACAGTGATAGTTCAACAGTGAGCCTGATGTTTTGCATTAACTGATGAAATCATACCTGGCAAACAGTGCCTGGAAATGTCCAATTTCAAGCTGGAGAATGACAGATGAATAGTTTTTCCTTTCTGAAGAGAGCCAGGTGCTTGGAGTTAGATGTAAAGGACTTAGGTACTGTCTTGAAGCTCATAAGCTGTTTCTCCCTCTCTTTGATAGCAATAAACAGGAGAAATTCACAGGTCATATAAAAGTGCTCCAGCTCCAAACATGATATCTGTCACAGCCTGTCTGTAGTGTGTTTTTCATTCTAGTTTTTGTCTATCTTTACAGTATTGATAATCTCTACAGCCATATCGCTACTTCCTTCTAACAGAATTATTTAAATTCAGATTTAGAACAAGTTTTCCAGTTATTTCACAGCAGTTATGTCTTTAATGGTACAGTTAATATTCTCATGTTAACACTAATCCTCTTCCACTTGTACATCTGGCACTACAGAAGAAGTTAAGTGCTTAGGTAAGTAGTAGATAAGTAATTTTCCTGCCTATAGAATTCAGGCACTATTATACACAGATAACTGCTTGCATTTGCCACTTCATTTGCACACATTAGTGACCTTGCAGGTGCAATCTAGTTGTAGGAACAGCAAAAGCATACACATTAAATATGAAGATACTATTAAGTAGTTAAGGATAATTTGTAATATTTTAGGAATGTTATTAACACAATACTACAAGTACTGTATAGCTATAATCAACTTTTTTGTCTGAGATCTAGGTATATTCAATATGAGACTGTTCAAGAGAATCTAAAGTTACATTAACATGATTCTACAGGAAGACTTAAGGACAACACAGCATAGAAATAGAGATAATATTTCTTCTATAGCCAAAATGAGGAACTATCAGGGAGCATGCTGACATACAGCAAGGTCACATGTAGATCAATTCACAATCCTAAAGCATGATAAATTGTAGGGAGGACAAGAATGCATATACTCGCATAAAATTTGAAGGTATTTCTCCAAAATCTTTCAGAAGTAGATAAGATTCTTTGCTACTGCTCATAATTTCTGAAAAGCAGAGAATGTAGGTTTAAGGTTATAAAGTAAATCTATTTATTTTCTTTTGTTATATAACAGCAAGGAGCCATTCAAAACTGATAAACAGGTATGAAGATCAGCGATTTATATTAGCACAGAAACTGAAGTTTCCAGTATAGGATATGCTGCAGAAGAGCACTAAGATTTTTACCTTATACATTGTTTATAATTCTAACAAGAAGTTAGAATTATAATACGTTCTTAGTTTGCACTGAGAATACAGAAAGAAATGTGGTCTAAAACATGCAATGCCATTTTATAGACACAGCAGTAATGAAAGCATTGCTAAAGCAACCAAGTTCACCAATTACTGATGAGACTCAGGAGAAGTTCTTTAACTTGCAGAAGCTTTTCCTTCCACACTGCAGCTGTTAAGTATATTTATGGCCCTGAGTCACTTACAATGAAGTTGTATTACAGCATTCCTGTGTTCGACAATTAGGGTTATATCAGCACATCAGTCATACTCTGATAAATGCACATATTTTCTTTGCCTTTTTATAAGCTACTATCCTTGCAGTGAGCAGGGACTACTGTAGTGTAAGTTGACCTGACCAGCAACACATTGAAAATTTCTATTGCTGTGCTCCAAGATGATTTGTTACCATTTATTGGTAAATTTACTTTAACAAGCTTCCTTTGACAGCTGTTATTCATTGTTTTTAGATGACCTCTAACCTGCAATGCACTATTTAATATTCATTATTTCCACTAAATAACTTTTCTTCAAGTTTGATCATTAAACAATGAGACATCCTTCCAAAAGAGACACAGCTGCAGAATAAGAATTCACCACCAGAAGTGAGAGCTTCAGCAGCTAGGACTGCAATTAGCCCCATCAGAGCAAAAAATATAGTAGCTGGAAATACTCAATAAGCTTGGAAATATGGAATGTCAAATGAACACTGTTTTAACACAATATCCAATATCTATTTGCTTCGTGTTTTTTGTTGGGTTTTTAATTTATTTTTAAAAGTCTTCAAATCTAGGATTATACTAATAATACTTTATCTGTAACATTCACTTCATCCAAACAATAGTTGCTCAGCTCACAAAATATACAGAGCACATATAACAGCAATGAAGAACATGAATTTTTGCAAAACTACTTTGAAAAAAACAATTTTATTTCCTTGGCAGGAAATGTCTAATTTCAAATATTAGAAGATTATGGGAGTTATATTGTAGAGTTTTGTTTTTTTTTTTTTTTAACTGTATACTTCTTCCATTTCCACTGGTTTTCATGAAGAAAATATCCCAGCTCCATTTAGTTATGAATAATTCGGGTACCTTTCATGGCATTATTTATTTTTGCTGCCCAGTACAGTATCTTATAACTAGGCTGAAAACAGGCATCTTGGACCTGAACAAATATATTTTAAAAATTTATAGTAAGTACTTTTAAGCAATTTAAATATTTACTTTTATTAACTTAAGTCAGGAGTAACTAATTTAAATTAATGGGTCTTTTGGGCACATAACTGGCATAAGAAAAACAAGACCCTTGATTCTCAAATACTTTTAAACAGAAAGTCATCCCATTTGGGCTAGACCACAAGAGACAAACCACTGAAAAACTGGGTAAGTCCAGCAACATAGATTTTCCTTAATTTCAGCGTTCACCCTGGACAACAGTGAAGTTGAACTATTGAACTCAGCTTAGCAGCTTAAAACATGCACTTAAAATATCACCTTGCCTGCCTCTTGCACATAAAACTCATGAAGTGCCACCTTGCCTTCGCAACCCTTACCTTTACAACTACTAAAAATAGCTGGCATTATTAACTCAATGTTATGCTATTTTTCTGTCCAACCTGTCAGCTCCTCATTTTCTCCTGCATTCCATACTTTGATCGATGCATTTGTAGAAATGCTTCTCTATTTTTTGCCTTATTCAGAATCTGCTATATTGCCAGCTTCCTCCTGAGAGCGCTGCTGTATCATAAGCTGCTTCCTATGCATATAAATAGAACTACAAAAGACTTCCAAGCACCACAAGAACCATAATATTGTGTCCTATGGATGCACAACTTATTTCCAACATAACTTATGCTGTGTGAATTTATTCCCAATTCACAAAAACAACTGACTTTTCCAAAGGAAAAGCATACAGCTCATAGCACTGTGGCCTGGACAGGTCTGTCTCACTGACACAAGCAGAGAATACACTCTACATGTACACAGTCTATATGTAGTATAATTCAAGAAGTACATTCACAGCTTCTGAAGAAATCAAGCAGATTTGTATTGTTTGATTTTATATGCTTGATCTTTAGAGCTGCTGCTGATAGCTGTACTTTTGTATACTTTAAATGGTCTTTCTGAATTTGTTACATGCCAGTTTTGGTACGAGTTTCATTTTTCTTTTCAAATGAAATTTGTAAGGCAAAGTAGACTACATTCTTGATTGGACAGATTGATACGAAGCATTTATCAAAATCATGACAATGATACAACATTAAATCAGCAGGGAATTAAAGTATAATTAAGACAAAAACAACCATGATTTCCTACAAATCTTATCACCAAACAAGTTTGGTGACCAACTAAGAAGCTAAAATATGCAGCTAAAGCCAAGGAAATCCTATCTTGTATAGCTGTTACTTCAAGACAATGAATATTTAATTGAAAAACAAACAGTTTGAATGCACAGATGATATAAAGTTAATGACTCGGATGTGACCACAAGCAAAGCAAAACAGCTTTTCCCTAATCTATTTTTATTTTGTCAATACCAGTCTTCGTTTTTAGTCCATGTATCTTTAGTCCAGCTAGGATCCTAAAGCTATTTCCGTGAACTTTCTGACAGTTTAGTTAATGGTGTGCTTAGTCCCTCTTCCAGATCATTAATGAAGGCATTAATGAAGAACAACTCAAGCAGTAGTCCTATGGTGCCTTGGCAGCCACCTCTCCTCACAACATAATTCATCATATCTTTTGTTTGGAGATTGTTTGGAAGATACAGCTGATGCAAAAGGAGGCTGCCCACCCCCTTCGCTGTGTTAAGCTCAGGGAGCAAATTACACCAGTTACAGAAAAACTTCATTGACTTTATTACTTTTTGCTACTTGCTGCACGTAGAGCATGTTGACAAGGGTGTAAAGAAGAACTCTAAATCTTTTGGTTCTCCACATCTGAGAGACAGTTCTGCAAACAGATTGCTGTAAATGCTCGGGATGACAATTTACAGAATCAGATCCCTACCTTTTGAAAAGAAGCAGTGCTGAATTACCCAAGATACGAACTCTGAGTTAAACAGAAAAAATTCAACTTCCAGAGGAAAGCAAGCCATTTTTCCTTAGATGCTCCCCCCCCCCAAAAAAGAACATATTACACTGAAAGTGACTTATGAGAGGTCAGCTTTCTCCGCAGCTTTGAGGTCAAAGTAGCTGAGCTACTCTGTACAGAGGCTTCTACAGACAGAGGATTCTCAAGATAATTGTTTCTTCAGATAATCACACAGGTAATGTTTTTACCTATGTAGTATAATTGATTCATTCCCCTCCACCCCCATAGTGGGTAGTCTCTTCCTATAGTCTGCTGTCATATCTTGTTGATACAGTTTTCCCTTATGGTAAATCAACCTCCAGATGGTAAAAGCAAGATCTTTCACCCTTTGGGGGAGAAAAGTTACAAACCAAAGTCATCTTAGTTTATTTTATGCAGTTATTCCCCTCCCAACCAGATTCTACTTAATAGTAGCAAATATTTTTCTAGTACTCTAGTGTCCACAGTATTTTACAGTTCTCACCCTTTTATTCACCATTTTACACAACTTCTCTTTTCCTTAGACCTAACTTGCAGTCGCACTGTTGGAGACAGGTAGTAAAACAGGCACAAGTTCATAACTGCTCTTTCCAACTGCTTTCTCCTTAGCCTGAGATAGGCCACGCTCTATTATACAGAATCCTAATCATTTAGGACATCTGCATGAGGGAACTCCAAGCAGAGGCTGAAATACAGTAAAAAGAGTTCAAAATACCCAAAGGCAAAAGGAATATATAATCCCTTGTAATGCAATTTCACCAGCCAAACTAAGAAAAATACTAAAAAGCAAGGGTCTTTTTTTTAAGCTTTCCAGTATTCCTGTCAAACATCTTCTACATAATGTTACACACTGCCAAATAAAATTGCTGCCAGAGAACATTCTCTTCACAAATCATGAGAAACTTCATCACATAGAAGCCCACCTCTTACTGCCAAAGCAATTAAATCAGCAACCCTATATTGATAGTTCTCTGCTACTATCTCTAGAAAAATAGTATTTCAGTATCAGAAATAAGCATATACAAAACAATTTGAAATTCAGTTAAGTGTCATGAAGGATCTTGCACAGAATTCAAAAACAGCCAGAGAAGTGTAGCTGACAAGCAGTGTGGATCACAAATGTATGGAAACACACGGACTGGAAGAGATCGTTGGCATTCACCTAGTCCAACCTGTTCCAAGCAAGGCCAAATTGCAAGTGAGAGCTGCTCCCTGGCATCAACCATCCTCAGAGAATATTCCTGAGGATGCTTCACATTGTATTGGATTTATCAGCTTAAATTGTAATTATATTGTATTATAGTGTGTTGTTTTGCATTCCGATATTTTATTTAGTAAATTAGTTTGTTTCTCCTCAGATTGTTGCCGCTGTTCTTTGCTCTCAGGGCCATCTCCCTACCCTTTTCCCC
>NC_034412.1:49816969-49821828 GCF_002078875.1 Numida meleagris
TAAACCGTTGACACACATACACCCTGGACAACTCATTTACGTGTTTAGATCCTCTTAATGATTTTTTTCTTATACGCAGTCAAAATTTCCTCTGTTAAGCATGCTGAGTTGCCCCTTTCCCTTTTGCTGTGCAACTCTCCAAAGAGCCACTGTATCCTTAATAAGTTCCCCTTTCCTTAAGAAGGTGAAAACAGCAACTGGAGCAGTGTAGCCCTACCCTTCTCTTCTAAGCAAACCCTGCTCTCAGCCTAAGGTCACTGTGCTCTCCAGCCCCTCAAACACACATATAGAGCTCAGCTGGGCTCTCTCTAGTTTGTCAGTATCTTCATTTAGTGAGGAATCCAGAACTAAACAGATATGGCCCAGACTCAGTTTCATATCTCCCAGGCAAAGAAACAATCATTTCCCTTGACCTGATGGCTCTTCTCCTTCTAATGCAGTTGGCCATCCCTGCCACAAGCACACACAGCTGGCTCACTTTCTGTGACCCACTACCCTCCTGTGGGCCCCATCCTGCAGAACTGCACCTCCAGCCCAGAGCTGCTCACAAATTAAGGAACTGGATTTGCTTTGAAAAGAAACTCCTTTGTAAGCCCAGTATTCTCTGATTCTGATTTTCCTCAGTGCTACAAAACACTCCAGGCAAATATTCCATAACCATCCACTCTGACATCCAGCAAACCATCTTGTCTTTGAGGGTGACATTTGTTTTCTTTCCTTCTGCTTCCTACAACTTCTTAGATCTTAAGGGGAAAATAATAAACTCTGGCTGATCGATCCTTCATCCCATTCCAATGCTCTTTTTGGCTTTCAAGCCAGGAATAAAATGAGAACCTCAGCTGTAGCACTGATAGGCTGCTGCTTTCTGGCCAGGAGGAAAAACCTGTTTCACTCTCCACAAGGAAAGGAAGAAATTCATTTAGAGCTAAAGCTTTTTGTCATATTTCAAACCTGTCTCTAGCCTTTATCGAACTCATTCTTTCCTGTTACCCTTGATTAGTGGTTCAAGAGTTAAATAGCGAGTCTAAGGTTTTTGGGTGAAGGCTTGCACAGCTTCATCAAGGAGCTTTATACCACTTTTAAGCACAGTGAAACAAGTACTTCAGAAAATGAAACCAGAAATAAAGTTCATAAGAAGCAATGCTCACATTACTTTCATTAGTCAAATTGAGTTCTGCTACTGTATTCTTACTTAACTCACTCATGGGCTGAAAGTAAAGATCATAAGTAATGCATGTATGGAAGGCATCTATTTTAAAGTTATCATTTGATAATCTATGAATTACATCAGAGATTTAAAGGAATTACTGATAGAGAAAAAGCATAATCTCTTCTAGTACAACAGCTGTTGAGAAGTTACCGTAATAATAGTTACTTTTAATTACATGAATAACTGCAAAGCCCCATTAGCTTCACACCAATAATGCAGCTTTGATTCAGAAGTTACTAGAGAGATAACCCTCAGTCTTTTCTTGGGAAGATCAGTTTGTGAATAGCAATGATTTAAATCTTAATGCCAGTTTGTTAGGTTTTTTTTAGTTTTTTTCCTCCAGAACTTGAAAAGAACAAAAATACCAGAACACATTCTCAAGAGTCCTTCAAAAAAATGCTACCTATGCTTAAACAAATATTTTTAAAATAAACGTTACCTAAAATACTACACAGACACAAGAAAAAGAATTAGAATATATCTATTCTGACACTATTTATATTAGTAACTTAAGAAATTGAGTATCTAAAGTTAGCATATTTTACTAAAATATTTACTAAAAAGATTGCTTTAGTAATTTTGGAAACCTAAGAGAGTCAGAGAGAAATCTCACTTATTTATCTTCTGTTCCTCCTGCTCCTCTGTGATTGAAAACAGTCTTCTGACTGCTTAATACTTATTCAATCCTCAGTTTCTGAACACATGATTAGTTCAAACAATAATTAGAGATCACTGCTATTCCTTTTAAGCCTCCAATCTTAAGGCTAATTAAATGGAATGCTACATAGACAGTAGACAATAGCTTAGAGCAAGATATTAGGAATTACCCCACGTACATAACAGAGAATAAAAAACTACACACATGTCCTACTCCCATTCCTGTTAATGCCCTTGTTTGTTCTATAAAGCAGCAAAACTGCTTCTGACAATTTCTCTGCAATACGAGGCAAAGTATTATTAGGAAAACCAGTAGTCATATACAGGAAGAAAAGTTAACTCACCAAGCTAACAACGAGGCTCTCTAGCCATAGAGCACACCATCCCAGAGAATAGCCTTCATCCAATAGAGGTTTTCTCTTCAGAAGCTAGCCTTTAAATGAGCGGGGGGGGGGGGGGAACACGAGGTTCACCCTGGGGTCCACCTGTTCTGGTCATGTGAGAAGCACAGGTAAATTGTTTGCACCTGTGCTTCCTGGGCCAGTCATACCCCTTCAGCAGGTGTTCAATCAACAGTTCAGGCTATTGACTTAACAGTTTCCCCTACAACCCTCATTGCACTTTTTACTACAAACTTCACTTGGTTAGTTCTGTTTTTAAAGCTTTAGGGATCTTATAAAACTACCTAAGATTTTAAGCAAATATTCCTAATGTCTTAAAGATAGCATTAAAGTATAGCATCTAAATCTGAAGTAAGGATAGCAAGCTCTTCATCCCATGATCATTTTCTCCTATCTCATCTTTCCTTGTGGTGTTAATTTTAAAAGTGCATATCCACAGTAAGAGAATACGCTGCAGAGCACTGTGTGTATAAATGCAATGCAAGAAAGCTAAAAAGAATGTTTCTGCCTCTCTCCAAGCACCAATTTTCTCCTTTTTCCTACTGCCTGTTTTAGCATGTAGATAGCCTAGGGGCGCTGCTGGACACTTTTTCTTAAATATCTTCAAGGATTTACTCTTTGAATAAACTAGTGCAAGTTTTAAACATTGTCTTTCCTCTTCCAGGCATATACAGTAACTTTTACTTTATTTGGCAGGAACCAATATCTGTCAACAAAAACAAAAATCCTGCTGGCACTGAACAGTGTCTCGAGATGCAGTAGTTACGAGCATTGTTCTTAAGCTGCTGGGTAGGTTGTCTGTACTTATTCCAAGAATATCCAGCTTCAGTGAGATCTACTGTTCATATCCTCAGGCAGTTCCACGTTGATGTCAAACTTCTCCAAACATTCCTCCAAATGAAGTTAAACTATGACAATAAATCAGATCATGCGATTCTGAATGGGCACCTATGCTGATGGACCTGACTACCTAAAAGAAACCAGAGGATTTAATTGGGAATGGAAATGACAGCCTTGAAGGAGTTTATAATTTTCAAAACAAATTTATAAAATAATTTTCTGGCTTTTTTAAATGAAATTTCCGAACACTTTATTTCTGAATTTAGGCAGGTTCTTGGTCCATTCTTCTGTGCTGTTCATGAACTGCAAAACATGTTTTGTTCCTTTGGACAAAATATTTTGGAAAAAAACAAACATGCAGGAAAGAGTCCAGATACTGCTTGGTATGGTTATAGAGCTTTGAAACACCATAACTCATATACTACGCCAAACATTGCTGAAGTATGCTACACAAAACAAAAGCACTTTGACAAGAGAGACTAAGTTAGCGTCAGGTTAGAACACTATATATTACATTTCTGACATACTTTCTCAGAAGTTTGAAACTTCCTCAATTCCCAGAGAAGGATACTTCATTAGATTATCCAGGTATTAACAGAATGCTGGAAGAGCTTAAATAGACTATAGAAGATAGAAGCTGACACATTCTCTTTTTTGAAAAATTTGCTTTGCTTTGGTATCTAAACAAAGAAATGGTTCACTGCTATGAATGCAGAGAGCTGAGGGGCAACCATGCAATTCTCTGGCACTTCCAGTTGTCTTGCTCAGTAAATATGTGAATCATGTTCTTAGGCACAGCTCTCTCCTTAGACTGCTTAAGGAAAATATCCAACTGCTTGATGTGATGCAGCTGGGTGTACAGCAGCAGGAACAGGCACTGCTTCCTGCGTAGCTGAGACCTAATGGTGCTTCTGCCCTAAATCACTTTCTGGTGAGGTGCCTACCTTTGGCCACTGACGATACAAAGAGTTCGGGGTTTGCATTACTTTAGATATTATACTTATATAATATGTACATACATTAGTTTACATATTTATATTATAACAGGTGATGGACTTCTATGATTACTGAATTTTAGGCAAATGCGAATAGCTTGCTTCTCTCTTTTTAAGCCTATGTCCACTTGTGGATGTAACTCTTTCATCTTCACAGAATTATTTTTTTTTTTCAAACAAAGTCTGAAAGTTTAATGCAGTAGTTGTAGGAAATATGTATGAATTTTGGTATTTAAAATCATTCCACACCTGATTTTCTATTCCTGGCCCAAAATGACAAAATTACTCTGTTGAAAACTATTATGTCAAACTAGCCAAGGCTTTCAAAGATTATCATTTGCTCATCTGTGGGGAAATCGAGAACTGATGGAGAGGTAAAAAGATACCTTTCCCAAGTGACTTGTTTGCAGCCACTCATTTACAGATTACTCTCTGTTAAGCACTAGTCAGGGAAATCCTTGCACTGTTGTGACAATATCAAAATATTCTTTTAATATGTATATACAGTTGTCCATATGTATGGGAACTGCCGAGTCACAGCCTGAACCACTGATCGAGCACCTAGAGGAAAGACCCAGTCAGCCCTGGGAGCACAGGTGAAGGCAATTGTCAGCAGTTTATGGGTGTTTGGCCCAGTTCTGTGATGAAGGGGATGGGGGACCCATGGGCTCATGCCCTGGGAAAAGAGGAAAAGGGAAAAAGGGGAAAAGGATAAGGAGATGGCCCTGAGAGCAAAGAACAGAGGCAACAATCTGA
>NC_034412.1:49822168-49887619 GCF_002078875.1 Numida meleagris
ATGTAGTAGTCCTTCTCTTCTGAGAACCAGGTACATTCACTACATGATGTTATGATGTGGAGTACCAATAACCGAAAATCATAAAACCATGACAGCAATTCACTGCGTGACTGGAAGAGGTGGAGCCAGGCTCCATGACTCTTAGGCTTCATTTAAGGGCTGACTGCCACAGAGGAAGGATCTCTTTCTGGAGCTCCTTCCTTGGTAGAAGTTTTCCCTGCAAACCTACAATCTTCTGATATGGGTGAGCAATTTACTATCCTTCATTTATAGCATCTTGCTATTGTGCTGGTCTTTCCACCTCTTTTGCAACATCTTTTCCATCATGTTGGTCCTTCTGATTGCGTCTCACCGTGTAATTTGCATCATTGGTCTCTCTTGCATTAACTCATGTTCTGTTTTGGCTACTTAAATTATAATATATTGAGCTTGTGAATTAGAAAATGACTTTCTTGTTTAACATATGCATTGGAATCCTAAGGATACACTTCTGTGTGTCTACTTTTCAGTTTGTATAAACAGAGAGTACTACTAAAACTCAGCTGTGCCTCTTACTTCAAATCTATTAATCCAAAATATTTTCAGCGTGTAATCCATGTTTAGTGAGAACAGTATGTAAGCTCTAACACTTCATTGTGACTGCTGATAAATAACATATAACAGGATAAATACTAGAAATTTCCATACTAAAATTTTTATTCACAACTTAATCATCTTATTTTGATTTTTTTTTAATGCAGTTTTCAAAGTATGTAACTTCACAAGAAGCTGTGAAAAAACAGAGTAATGTTTTCTATAATGGAAGTAAGGCCTTTCAATTACAAAAGTATCCCACCAGTCAAGGCATTTATTTTGAGATAACTAACAACAATTAATTCAACACTATCTCCATATCAATTCATGATCTTCAAAATTCTCTGGCAGACCAGGGATCCATAACCAGAACACAATCCCTGCACAATGCATCAGTTTAGATTAATTGTGTTAACAATCTTAATTTGAAAGGATTTCATTAGGATTACATGATGAACAACTTTGAGTGTGCTTAACTGTTCACACTAACTCTCTAGGCATGTAGTAGATCAGTCACCCACTTCTTATTAATTCTTAGACAACATCTTGTCGCTATAAATGGAGTGTCTTTGCAGTTCATTGTACAACTTAACTAGCCAAAAAAAAAAAAAAAAACCACTATGCCCTTCTGACCATTGAATTTAGAAGAGTGAGGTGTGTTTGTCTTCTGCATATTTCTGTTCTCTTGTGAGCTCCAGTCAGAGAAACTGAACTCCAGCATGGCTTAAAACTTCATTCAGTTTAAATTAGTCTATTTTTTGCCAATACAATGATATTCATTGCCATATCTTTTTGTCAAACCTTTGTTAATTGCAAGCTTAGCAAATGTATTTAAACTGTGTACCATAATTCTAAAGATAGTACATTAATCCACACACATAAAACAAGGACTTTGAGCATTTGGATGTTGGAGCTCTACTCTTGCAAACTGATCACATCAATTTTATATCAAATGTTCTGCAACACAAACAAGTACAACAAGGCAGGGAATTGGGGCTCACATGCAAGTTCTGGAAAATGGAAACAAACAAATAAAAGGATATATATGCTTCTCTTAATTCTAGGAAGAACTGTCATACTGGTATCTCTTACTGTGCTGTGATATTATTCTGTTGCAAATGCATTCCTAAATGCTTTTTTTGAAGTGAAGAAAGTCCCAAATCTTTATTGACCACTATCAGGCACTTTAATATAAAGCTCACCAACAACATTTTGCACAAAGCTTGTTCAATTTCTAGTGGAAAAAGTGCATGGAAAAGTTGAGTTATTGCAGATACACTCACTAAAATTCACTTGGGTACATGAGGGGGAAAGGGAGTAGAACCTTATTAAGCAGTCAGCATTAGAACATCTTATTGGAAATTAGATGTGGAGTTAAAAACCCAACCTGCTGTAACAGACTGCAGAAGACATTTGCAGAAAAAATATCCAGTTATAAATTCCCTTATCGCAAGATGCATTGTATATGATAACCAAGTAACAGCAATTGTTGGTATATTTTTAAGGTGCTTACATGCAAATATAGAAAGCTATGTTAAGTGCTGATTTGTAACTGCCTAGGAAGAACAGTAAGGCAGGAAGGACTTGATAACAGCAGAAGAATCAGTTTGAATTTATCAACATTTTGGATCTCTGCTCTGTGTGTAGTGAGTTTAATTCTCTGGTTGTTATTGTTTTAAATTAGAATGATCACAGCAAAAAAAAAAAAAAAAGGCAAACTGCCTTTGGTGGGGCTACCCCAGCCCCATCCTCTGATTGGTGATTACAACTTGTTGAACAAACAAAGCCAAACAGCAACCACCCCCCTGTGCCCAACAGTTAACCTCCTGATACTTCTGTCCTTGGGCTCCGCCCCACCCAAGGACCCCTAGGCCCTGCCAACCGTCCACCCAGAACTGCTCCATACACACACTCTGCAGTACTTCCTTGCTCGTACAGTCGCTTGAGTCATGGCCACCCTAATCCTGCAACACTAGTTATATAGTAGCATGTAGTAAAGTTATTTAGTAACGCATCTGAATTCACATTTTTATTTCAGTAAACTTAGTTAACTTAATTTAGTCATGTCCTTTAAGGGGGAAAGTGGTCATCATTTCAGGAGTTGCACACGTTGTATTCAAGGCCTGAGCTTTGATAGAAGACTGGGTATGGGCTGTTTATGTAAGAAATAATCATCAGAGATACTTGTGAATGGCTCATGAGGTGTGGGTTAGGAAATGGCACCCAATGGTCTACCTTAGATCCTAAGATGCCTCATTATCTCTTTAAGCTTGAGGAGTTTATTACATCCATTCATACCTAAAGGGCTGCAGGAAAGATAACACTTTCTATGTGTAAACAGACTTGAACTGGCTGCAAGCCTGTCAAATACTGACTCGTTTAGAGCTGAAATTAGCTTCTAGTTGTTCATTAAGTTAGTCCTACAAAAAGATGTGCTTACAAGGTTGTTTTAGGGAACAGAAGGAAGCCTGTGGTCTCCATACAGGTATTTGAAGGCATTAGAATTGCGTTCTTAAGAGCAAAAATAAGTCCTTTCCCTTTATGATAGTGTGCTGGTTGTGCTCACATTATACCAATCATGGATTTAATTTAGTTTGTACACTGGTTGAGGGGCAGAGGGAGATTTCTGGAAAGAGCGAGAGTAGAAAAATTCCTCAAGACAAAAAACCTTAAGGCTGTCAATGTTCTCAAGTCTGTTGCAAAGACGGAACTGACAGATATGCAGCCATGTGGGCTACAAGTGAAAGATGTCAAAGCAGGCTGCTGATGTGTGTTGGGATGCTGGGAATTGGTGGGCGAGCAGCTCTTGTATGTGCCAGCGGCCTGTGACTGCTCTGCACGTCTGGGAGGGGGAAACCTGTTTCCCTCAGCGGGTTTGTGCTGTATATTTTTCAAATAGTATTGGAACTACTATTAAATTCACACATCAAAGCATGTGCAAGTATTTAATGTAGTAGATGGGCGCTTGGAAATACCATGGTTATGGACTTTCCAGATTTGACTGTTTTGTGTACTTTGTCTTTCTAGTGATGAAGGAACTGCTCTCTTGGGGACAAATCTCCGGATCCCTCACCCGCTCCCCGCAGCACTTAGGCTCCAGACCGCTCTCAGCTCCGTTGCCCATTTCTGGACATGCTCCAGGGCCTCACTGCCTGTCTTGTAGCGAATGCACCGCCCCAGCCTGTCACAGCGACCGGCACCGCCCTCCTCGGCCCCTCCCGGCGGCGGCGCTTCCGCTCGGCGCAGCGCTATGGCCGCGGCCGCCTTCTGCTCCCCCTGCGCCGCGTTGCGGCCGGGCCTGGCCCCGCTGAGGCGATGGCGCGTCCTGCCGCGCCCCGCATCCCGCCGCGCAGGCAGCGTCCCCCGGAGCGCCGCTAGGTACGGCACGCCGCCTTCCTCCTCCTCCTCCCTGCTCCTCCTCCTCGTGCTGCCTGAAGGGAGGGGAGGCCCGGCCCGGCCCTGCCCTGCCGGTGCTCGTGTCCCCGGGCGGGTCTGGGTCCTCCCCGGGGCGGATGGGGCTCTGCTTTGGGTACAGCATCGGTTTTGCTAGAAGAAAGCGTGCTGCTGCTGTGCTCACCTGCCGGGAACAGCTTCTTTCCAGCTCAGATCCAAGCGGGTGCTCACAGCGGTGAGCGATGCTTTCGTTGGGAAATAAAGCGTGTGTAGGCTTGGGAAGATCTTGTTGTGACAGCTCCTGCTTTTGGTCTTGCCGTGTAGACACGGAGCAAGTTAGCAGCTGGCGCCCTTATGTGATGCCCCGCACGTCGCTGGCAACACAGCCGAGAAAGATGCAGAACGTGAAATGTTGTGTTGTGAATTCACACAAGCTTCAGGAAAGAGTGTCCGTGGGCAGGTGGAGGGCATAGTGACGCTGCTGGCTGCCGTCACGCCACTCAGGAGCTACACAGGGATGCATTCAATGGGGATATGTTGATATGTTCATGGGGACATGTTAATTGCAGTGCCTGAACTGGCTTGCTGCATTGTATCCTTCCTTTGTACCTGATACCTTACTTCTGGGTGTAGTTCTGGAGTCCTGTCTCTGTTCAAGGAGTTAAATGAGATTCTAAACCTGAGAAGCATTGGCACAGAACTGTTAAGGTTGAAAAAGACCTCTAAGACCAACCCATCCCATCCCCACTGTTCCCCACTAACCATGTCCCTCAGTGCCACATCTCTGTGGTTCTTGTATCCTCCCCAAAGACAGTGACCCCACTGTCTCCCTGGGCAGCCTGTGCCAATGCATCACTGCTCTTTCCAAGAATAAAATTTTTCCAGATGTCCAGCCTGACATTCTCCCCGTATGTTGAGGAATTGCCTTTTTTCCTGTTTAGCTGTGCTTCTAAACGTATACAGATGTCTGCTATTAGTATGGCAAGGTATTAATTGCAAGTTATTGCACTCTGGTCCCGTAGTTTCTTATAGCAGAGACAATAGAGAGTGCAAAACTTTTTTGTTTTGTTCTGTGTGTTTTGAAAGTGCAGCCCTGTTTTCTTCCCAGAGTATGGCATAGACGGGAGAAAAGCCAAATGCTGATCAGACTTGCACAGGTGGGAAGTCATTACAGTCTTAATCTGAACCAGAAGGTTTTTTGTTGCTTCTGCAAACTACTACCAAAATGATTGTACAACTCTTTACTTCTTCCCAGGGTGATTTTTGTTAGGAAATGAAATCACACTTCTGTTAGACAAGACATAATGCACATTTCTACATATACTGAATTTGTATGTTTGTCGTAGAACTCCAGGTGAAATTCTGAACCCACTAGAAATCAATAACAATGATAAGAAATAATAAATACCTGTGCCTTCCTAGAAAGCAGAGGCAAAACACCAGCACGGGTACTTCTCTTATTTGATGTGTCAGGCAAAGTTCAAGTAACAGAAAGCAAAGTAACTGAACACGAGGTGTAAAAAGAAATGTAATTGCCACAATTAATTGCTTATTGAAATCTTTCCTAGGAATAGCATGTTGACTTGCTGTCATGATAATCAGATGAGGTAATTTATTATCAATACAACTAATCTTGGGGTATCTCTCAGTGGTCTTCATTGGATGCAGTTGTTGAAGTGCTGGTAGAGATCTGAGTTTGTGTAATTGAAATACAGTTAGTGTGTTAGTGGTGAACACAAGGTGGTAGTGGTGGCCTTTTCTGTTGCATTTAAACAAATAGACCAGCAGAGTGGTAGTGCGTGAACTGCCGTATCTAACTGTGTACAAGAGGAATGTAATCTTTGTATTGTAAGTAATCTAGTATTTATTGTGTGCTTGTTGGTTTTTTTGTTTTTTTTTTTTTTTGTTTTTTTGCTATTAGATTTGTAAAGGTTTGGGTACTGGCTAGATGAGGCCAAACTCCTAGGTTCTTGGACAGTGAAGTGGTCCTCAGGGAAGGCTGAAAGAAGGGTCATATGTGCTATGTGTAATGGTTCTTGCAGTAGCCATATTGGCAGGTTGCGTACAGTGATGCCATTTTCCAACAGAAGATCAAGCTGGTGGGTATATGGAGCGCTTCTAGTAGCCTGGGACTCGTGATGACTGGAACACTGGCTTGCTGAAGCTTTATAGAATTACTGTGTCCTGCTCAAAAAAAAGGTGTACATGAATGGGACTGTGCTCAGGTTGGCAGTTCTCTTCCTTTGATAACACTGCATCTATTACTTGATGAGCTTTTTATCTGTAACACCCTGAGGTGCTCTGTTTTCCAAAGATTTGTCACTTGCTCCGTGGTTCACGGTCAGTCTCCAAAGTGCAAACTCAGTGTTTCGGCCAAGTATTTCTTTTCTTTGTACTTAATTTTCAGTGAGATACTTTCTGAGACTGGAGGTCACTCTCCTGTCTGTTTGCTGTAAGTGTGTCTGCTCGTTAGCATCTCACTCCCAAGCACCTCAAAGTTAGGAATATAAAAAATAGACCTACTCCTAGAGTTGATACCTCGTTTTTTGTCTTCTGAGTGTGTCTGCTGTAACATCGAAAAGGGATAGCTCACAGACAGTAGGACTGTCGTGCACCCTCATGCGAAGGCAGAATGTTGCTTGTTCTCTTCTGCATGCGTGAACTAACACGGCACTGATTTGGTACCTTGTACCTGGACTGCCTCAGAATAAGTTTCCATTTTAGTTTTTCTCCTTCGTAATTTACTGTTACTTAAGCTTGTGAAATGTGCTCTGTGCTACCTTCAGAAAGGTCTGAGTGTGGGGGAGCCTGCTGACAGCACCTCCTGGCTCTGATACAGTATGTGCATTGTATCCTTGCTTGTAGGATGTGAGAGAGAGTGTTTTCTTTTGTTTGTGTGTGTGCATATGGTTTTGTTTTTTAGCACTGTGGTTCTCTTCATTTGCTTTGGATTTTTCATATTTTGATGGCAGAGAGGATGGAGTGTGGGGCGAATATGGTCCAATTTCAGTGATGGCAGATCTTCAAGACCTACTCAATGAGTATGTGGTTATATCTTTAAGGAAGAGGCCTGAATTTAAAATCAGTTGCCCAAAGAGGAGGAAAATATATACTTCGGCCATGCATTTGGAGCAAAAATAGCATAAATAGTCTTCGTATGTGGACTGAAAATCTTTTTTGGGCACCAAAAGGTTGTTAGCTCTTTGTATCCTTAAACATTTATGCCATTGCTATGTTGTTGGGCATTAACTACTTACTTGGCCTAAGGAGTACTTGGAAATAAATGTCTTGTGCCAAAGCCATACGTGGCCTAAACCTAACTTATGGCAAGGAGAGAAGTGGGAAATGAGAAAGTATGGGGCAGACCATACAGGAAAAGAATAAAACCACATGCATTGCTTTTCAAAAAAAAAAGTTCAAGTTAAGCAGTGCCAAAGATAACCTTGGAGGTAGCTAAAGCTGGAGTAAAATCAAAATCAACATGTTCATTTCTAGTGTCGTATGATTGTCATTTTATTGCTCCAAAATTGTTATTCGAAGGGAGTGAGTGGTAAGAGAAATTCAAGAGTTGGATACACTTAGTTCTGGTCCAGAACAGTGTTTTTTTGGATACTTGTTTTTTTTCCCCATGTAGCAGAGTCCTCAATGAACTGTTCTTTGGTAATATAAGCATAGCCTGGATTTCTTCATCCGTCAGTCAGATGTGGATGACTTATCTAAATGAAGCCACAGTCTGGGGTCTGGGTACTTTCAAGGCTTTCTTCCTGCACCAGTCTCCTTCCTGCACTCCCTCCTGCTTTTGTCTCCCAACCAAGCACATCCTTATTTAAAGGCTGGATTACCTGATACTACAATGTTAGTATTGTAGCGTTTGAAAGCAGTGCATGCTGGAGGCTTCTCACTTGTTGCAGGTTGATGGGGTGCACATGGCGTTTCCACATCCCTGCTTGGGGTTGTGATGACAGCAATGAGAGAGGAGAAAAAGTGGTGGCTGGCAGGTGCTGAGGCAAGTTCAAGGCACGAGACTCCTTCAGCTTCCCCCTGCCTTCCTTGCAGGAAGCTGTGTATTTTTTCAAATAGTATTCGAACTACTATCAAATTCAAGCATCAAAGCATGTGCAAGTATTTAACGCAGTAGCTGGCGTACTTGGAAGTGCCATGCTTATGGACTTACTAGATGTGACTATTGTATGTACTTTTGTCTTTTTAGTGATGAAGCAACCGTTATCTCGGGGACAAAGCTCGCTAAACAAGTCTTGAAGGAAGTTCAAAGGGATGTGGAATCATGGATATCCTGTGGGAACAAGAGACCTCATCTCACTGTCATATTAGTGGGAGACAACCCAGCTAGTCATATCTATGTCAGAAATAAGGTAAAAGCAGCTGCAGCTGTAGGTATGTACTAGGTAATATAAGCATTCCTTTGGTGAGCACAGGACACTGTTCTTTAAAAATTCTAAAATTGAGGGAGAAAACCCCTTTGGATCTTTATTTCATGTTACACTGTTTTCTGTCTCACCTTCTCTGATTTACCTAACATGAGAAAGTTGCAGTGGTATACAAAGGAAGTAATTCTTGTGTCATGTGCATGGTAGGCATAAATTTAATGGTACACCTTAAAATGTTGTTGGGAGATAGTTTGCATTATTACTTTTAGAGACTGCAAACTAAAGATGAATGCTAGGGAATAACATTTTTTTTCCATAACATCAGTAATAATATTTACCTTCATCTGTATGTGAGGCATCTCATGGAATTTCTGGCTTGTTGGATGCTGTAGGTCTGCAGTAAAGCCAGGCAATCTCATCCCAAACCAAAGTTTCACAGCCATATATGTGAAGGGCAGAATTTCAGATATAAATCCAATTGTAAAGCTGAGGGACTGATTACCTGGAATATGACTCAGTCACCTCTAAATGGAAAAGCACCACAGCTTAAACGGAAAGCTATCTTGTTGCTCTTGGGGGAGCTGCAATCTTGTCCTGTGATTTGAAAAATCTGTTCTAAGTTTCTTCCTGGAGAGGAGCCATCAGATGGTGCCAGTGTTGCTTAGCAAAGCTAGATCCATTTAGTTTTATTCATAATTCTCAGAAGCATAGTTATAGACAAATTATTATATGCATTATTTTCCAAATATTTTTCATCTTTGTTTTAATTTTGAAGCTTCTGTGTCAAAATAGTGAGTTTGTTGTGAGGTTGCACTTGATAACTGGAAATACAGCATTAAAGACCAGAGAGTGAAAGTGGGAGATTTTGGTCAGTCCTCTGTGGTTTTTCAAGACAATTGTTTAACATTGAACAGATTTTTATACAACATGAGTAAGCTCTCTCTAAATTTCCTGATATGAATAAGTGTCTGTCTTTTTCTGTCAGGAATTTCTAGTGAGGTCATACTGAGGCCTAAAGATATTTCTCAGGAAGAACTCTTGGATATGACGTTAAAACTCAACAAGGACTCAGCAGTTAGTGGTGTATTAGTTCAGCTGCCTCTGCCAGGTAGGTGCTATCTCTTATCCCACTTCTCACATATGGTTAATGTAAGAGGAAAATGTTTGGCAGCTTTTGCTGTTGCAAATGTGTCGTAGTGACATCAGAGGCTCCAGAAAGAGGACAAATATATAACGAAGGATTAAATGAGAAGATAGCTTTTTTTGTTGTATAAGTAGCAAGTCTTCCCTCAACTTTGTCAAGTTAACTTCTCTGATTTTATTTTTTTCCTACCCTGTTGCAGTGTTTTGTCTTGAATACCAAAACCTTTGCCATATGTTCATCCCCTGCATTGTGCCAAGGTATGCTGCTAGCAGATAGTGCTACAGTCTATCTCAGAGTGATTCTTGCTTGTGCCTTAGATGTTTGTTTGCCTGTTGTGTGCTTTCACCAATATTTGAGATGAGCATTGTGCTAAAGACCTGAAACCCTCTAACATGCTCCTGTTGATTGTTTCCCCACTCATCTTCTGTACTATAATCTCACTCTTATGAATCAGTTGGCAGCAGCTGGCAATATGGTACTTGGTCACTGCTAAAATTTCTTCGTATCAATCTACAAATCAACTTCATTAAAACAGTGTATGGTTTCTCACAGGGATTTGTCTAAGCTACAAGAGTAATTGTAGTAAACTGAGTGGTATGTTGAGTTTCCCCCTCTTTTTTTTATTTTCAAATGTTGTCTTTTATCACATATTTAGACTGTGGGCACTGAAGGGCAGGAGCTGTCATTTTTTTTGGCTGTGAGGTAGTGCTTCTAAGCACCACCAACGGCTGCAAACTGGAAGCTCAGTTTTTAGGGGAAACAAAGAGATTACCTTGTTCTTAGTCTTGATCTTAACTTTCAAGCTATTCTCACAGCCTTTGTTTTGTATCCTCAAAACATCAATGGGGCAGTGAGTTCATGGAGGAACTGAAGGATGTGCTTTGTTCACGCTTGTAATTACAGCCAGAGTTCATCGTTACTAAGTTCTGTCATTTGTACTACATGAGAACCGGTGGTTGTGGACAAGCTTGCCACCTGCTGCAGTGAGTTGGCCACTAGGTGGAAGTAGAGCACAAGAAAGGAGGAGGAAATCCTGAACACAGTGTCGGGAGCTTCTTGAAAACGTGGGCTGGTTTGGGAAACATCTGTCCGTACAAGAGCAGATTAGGGCAAACAGGTGATTTAACAAATTGTCTTCAATATTAAGAACTTATGCAAAGGTTTAAGCACTGACAACCTAGCAACCTCCTCTGTGTGGAGCATAGTTCACAAACTCTCCATCTGGATTCCCAATCCACTGCTGTGTTCCCCAGGGGTGGGAGGTATTGCTGTATGCGTCTTAGTTGCACTGACCCTCCATCAAATGGTTGGGTACCAATTGCAGGAGTACTTTTTTTTTTTGTGAGATAGATATAAAATATTGCAATCCCCTCCTGAGCAGTCTGCTTTAAGTATGCAGTGATACGTAGTTCATTAACAGACTTGAGCCTTGCAACTTGGTCATTTTTAAACTTGTTGAGCATTTGACAAGGAAGGATCAGAACATAATTCTAGCTGTGTCAATTTAAATATTTGTTGCTGGTATGTTTGGGTGTTTTAAATTCTCAGGTAGTTGAGTGATCATCCCTACTAACTATGGTATGTCTATCACCATAAACACGTTAAGAGTAAGTAATCTTCCTTCAGCCTGTGAGACTTGCTGTTTTGGGGCTGGCTGCTGCCTACCTTAGCAAAACCTTACAGTCGTTTGATCAACAATGTAACATTTTCAGCATTACACTGTTTGTATAGGTATCTAGTAAAGGTAAATATCCAAGCCATCATGAACAGAAAATGGTCAGGACATTCTTTTTACAGCAGATGTTGGATATAACTTTGATTGCTAAATTACTATTACTGCTGAAACAGAGTTCTTTCCAAGCAACTTGAGTGAGAAATGGGCAGAAAACCGATGTACCTCCTTTTCCAAAATCCTTTTGACTTGTCCTGTAATAGAAGGATACAAAGCCCAGAAGTTGTGGAAACTTAATCAGCAGTGGCTGCTCGCCCCACAGTTGGGGTTGCTGTGTGGGGTGTTGGGTATTTATTTATTTTTTTCACAATAAGCCACACACAGGTGTGGCTTTTGATCAACATTGGGATAAAAATAGAAGCAGAGGATAGCTTTGTTCTTTCAGTTCTGTGAGCTGGAGCAACTTAACTTTGAGGATTACCATCTTTGCCTGAGGAAAACTTCCTTTCTGTGCCCCTTTGGAGCACCATACTTCTGATGTGGTAATGGCTTAGTCGAGACTTTGCTCTAACTTTTAAATTGCCTGGAAGATAACAAGACATGTTTGATGTTTATTTGAGATACAATGTGAAAAACTTGACATTTTCTTAGTTGTAAGCGGCAGTGGGATAAATTGTGATAAATATCACATCCTTCTGTGCTGTGAAACAGTTTATTGTTTGCTCCCTGTCTATACCTCTCAGAATCTTTTTTTTGTTCCATATTTTTATTTTCATCAGTCTTCTCTTTTGAGAACCAGACTTCATTTCTAGTATGTTTAGATTGGAGGCACATGCTTATTGTGTAAATAAGAGTGCATGTTGGAGTAACTAGGCAAGCAATGGCCAGTGTCATCTTGCAAGTTTGGTTAACAAGGGCTGCTCCAAAAGTAATGCCTCCTATTTTGTTGTGTTGGCCCACGCTGTCACAGGCAGATGTTGGTGGTATGGCACTAGAGGATGAACCTTCCCCAAAGCATATAGATTTGTCAAGCTCTTGGCTAGAATGGACATTCTTTCATAACAGAAGAGAGAGAAATAAAAATTCTGAGATGGTGCTGAACATAGAGTGTAATTCTGGAAAAAGTTTGGGAAGTTATTAGACAATGAAGTGGTAGACTAAAATTGACTCAAGTATCACTAGACAAATTTCTCACCCAGAACTTCCTTTCTGGGTCAATATGGGGACGTGGTTTACAGAGCTATTCCTCTGGGGTGTCTGAATCTGTGCAGCCTTTAAACTTGATTTTATAGCTTTTCAGAGGTGGAACTGGTTAATGTATATCTTCTTTGTAATCAGATATCATCATTTAAGTGATTTTTCATGTTTTGAGCTCATCAGTTTCAAACAATTATTTGTGTTCTCAGTTTTCTAAAGTAGAATGTGGATGCCATTGATTAACAAATTCTTAAAACCACTTGTGTTGTAAAATGGAAACTGAAGGCTAGACCTGAAAAAATTAGTTCATGATTTCCTTACATTTGGTTAAAACTTAGGACATAAATCCTTTGTGCTGTTTGGGATGGGTAATATGCACTAAAATAATTTTTTTCCTATGATTTTTAATTATTTTTGAGCCAAGAGATGATAACACTTCCAGAATGTAGAAGAGATGTCTGTCTTTAACTTCTGCTTTTATAGTTATTTTTGTCATTCACAGCTTAGTGTCGGCCTCTAATTTGGACCGAATCTGTTGCATTAGCAGTGTTACAAACTGAGTCATTTAATTTTCATTAGACTTTAAAGGTTGAGGTTGCAACTTCCATCTTTGAGGGGAGACAGTCTAGCTAGATGGAGCTTGTGTGTTACTCTGTGTAATGATTCAGATAGGAGTGATGACCTTTGACAATTGAAAGAAGTGTAACTGGAAAGCAATGTTTCCCAGACCATATAGATGAACGGACAGTTTGTAATGCTATTGCACCCGAGAAGGATGTGGATGGATTTCATATTATTAACATTGGACGTCTGTGTCTCGATCAGCCTTCTGTAATACCTGCCACTGCCGCTGCTGTCTGGGAAATCATAAAGCGGACAGGTAGGAAATTCATCTGTATTGAATTTAATTTTATTTTTTATTTTTTTTAAAACACAAACGGGATGAAGGATAAAGTCAGGTGTGAGTTAAAAGATGTAGGCTGTCTTCATGTGTTGTTCTCATTGAAGAACCAATATTTAGAGGATCAGTCTAAATAATGAGGTGCCAAAGAGGATGGGATATTTTGCCAGTATTATAAGTATTAGTTAAGTGTAGATGGTAGCTCATGTCAAAGACTAAGAGTATTTCAAATAGTAACTTATTTTCTACTGTTAAACATTGCAAGGAATTTTAAGGAATTGTGCTCACTTCCTTTTTAATTATCAAATAAAAGACTGAAATGTGTAAATCCCTGTAGGGTAAAGGGGAAAATACAGAGCAGAAATGAGAATATTCAGTTGATTACTAGAAGGGAAAAAGATGGATTAAACAGATGCTATTTTCTAAGTAAAACATGCTCCTAACAATGGACGAGAGAGCTTTCTTTTCACTTTGTGGCCAGGAAAGAGAAATTTTAAGTCTACAAAGGATGATTCAGGAAAACTCAATTACTTGCCAGTTTTGTTTCTCTGCTGTGAAAGCTGACTGTTGTTTTGTGGGTTCGTGCTTGAAGTTCAGCCTTGTGGGTTTCCGAGTCACACTGATGTCAGCAGTTCACAATAGCAAATAATTATTATTTTGGCACTGAGAAGAATGGTTTTGGTATCTCAAAACAGCAGAATAAAATGCTGTGTTCTGTTTTGGTTTCTTATAAGGAATACAAACATTTGGGAAAAATATTGTTGTAGCTGGAAGATCGAAGAATGTTGGAATGCCCATTTCAATGCTTCTGCATACTGATGGAGAGCACGAAAGGCCTGGAGGTAAGTCTGTGAGTGTTGTCAGGTGTCTTAATGTTTCCATGTTAACAATTGGTGAAATAGTTAAAATAAAGCTAAGCGAAGGATTTGGATAAAGAGAAAGCCTTTCTTTTGTATGACTTTAGCAACTGGAGTGAGGGAATTAATAACTAATGCATTTCCTGGTGGTTTCTCAGCAGAAAAGGTTAGCTTCTGGGCTGGGCTTTTTCTGGTGTTATGTCCTCATTTTATCCTCCTTTTGAAACAGCTTCTGTTTAAAATTTAAAGATCTTGTCCAGCCTGATCGATTCTGTGATTGGGACTTCCCGCAACCTCATTCAGTGGAAGGTGTCCCTGCATATGGCAAGGAGGTTGGAGCTGGATAATCTTAAAGGTCCCTTCAATCCCAAACCATTCTGTGGTCCTAAATATTGTTAGCATTGAATCATGAGGGCATTACTTGCAGTGCAGTTTGTATCCCCTTGGACACTGGAAGTCGTAATGGAAATATTTTTGAGTAATTTTAATTGCAGAAGTGTGGATGTGCTGCTGTAACTGTTACAAATAAAGTAAATAAAATAGTCACTGTACAGCTTCATTTTGATGTTAGAAACTGCTGCAGTGGTGTGTTCAAATGAAGTAAATGCTGATGTTTAATTCTAGATGTATTTAATAAGAATGGAGTGAAATCCATTATTAATATAATGAAATACTGAAAGCTTCTTACTAATTGCAGAGTTGGTTTGTCCTTTCAGCCTCTGTGGGAAAGCTGCTGTTTGAAACTTGTCTTGGTGCTGGAATTATAATGACCATCAGCACATAATTTTGGTCTCATCCCCATTCCTCTGACAATTAGTGGGATTTTTGCCATTTGCTGTGAGTACTGGGCTCCATGAAGCACTGGCAGTGCATTTCAGTGAGTTTTCTTGCCATAACTGCTATTTTAACTTCCGTCTTCTGATTTAGTTGGATCTGTGGCTCAGCTCCATTGTCTCACACTCTGGGACTGAGGCTGTTCTCTGTGGTAATTTGACTTTGCTCTTGAAAGCAAGTCCAGGGGTCTGCTAGGCTATGAATGGATGTTCTGTTTCACAATAATTTGTCTGGATTCTGATTTCTGAAATAATGATTTCATCTGCAGCTGGGACTGATGTGGTGAAATAACTTTTACTTTAAGGTGAAGTGAGGTATTTAGGTGTTTTTTTGGGTAGATTTTAAGTTTTTTGCAGATGGTAAGCAAAAATGAAAAACTGCGGTCTGTCTTCATCTGTGACATATTGTATGTAGAAACTGCAGTGTCCTGCAGGTGGCAATATTTGATCAGATAGGAAAAGGTTCTGTGGCCTTATAAAACAATGTATTCTCCATAGACAGATGAAGACACTATTTCTACTTTATAAACTAGTGACTTAACATAGTAATATGGCGCTAGCCCTTATTTGCTAATATCCTCTTGTCTTCTATCAGCAGAAGTAGCATTGTCAGAGTTATTAAGTTATTCTCTGTTCTGGCATAATTAGAATGAAATTGAAAACCCACTCTTTCTGAGGTGAACAGCTATTTTGAAGGTAGGGACTATTCTTTTTTTCCCTCCTCTCCTTTCTAGTCATGAGAGCAATTCTTTGGCTTCAGGAGCTGATCACAGGCACATTTATCCTTAAGTTCTGGAAAGGAAAATAGTACTGATTTTACTGCTTAGAAGCTGTGAATATTCATAACTTTGGATTTAACGCATTGTTTTCTCTCAGAGCCCTTGAACACAGTCTAAGAGGTCAAAAGAACCTCATTATGTATGGTTTTGGTAGCGAGGGTTGTAGTTTCAGGCAGGGCATCTTTCTTATCTTTTGTTTAAGGTAAGTAACAGAAGATTTCTCCTTTTTATTCCATCCTTATTCCATTCCTTTGTCCTGTTCCCCTTGTTTTGTTGTTCTAATTTTATTTTTATTATTATTAGTTACCTTGGGGATCAATAGGTGATATTGAAGAAAGAGGAGGGGGAAGAAGGAAAGTAGACATGCAGGTTTTATGTACTGCTTGGGATGTTTCTACCACAAGATAGTGCAGAGGTGGTTTGAAGGCAATTGTTTATTCCAAGCTCTTGAAGGATTTAAGTGCATGGGAAGTTATAGGAAAATTGGTGGAAGACTTCTAACTTCTAGGAATTCCCCTTATGTCAAGAAATTGCATATGCACTTAAGTGCTTCTCTGTTGACATTAACTGCAAATGTGTTCATCTGCTTCTCCATGAGTGTAGAGACTGAAGGAGGACAGGTGATAAATGAAGGAGAAGAGTGATGAGAGATAAGGGAAAAGAACAGTGAATTCAGAACACAGACAGATTGAAGATGAGATTCTTGAGGAAGAGTTAATGAGATAAGAGGCCCAGATTAGACAGTCAGATTAGATGCATTCCGGAGGAAGCATCTGTGGTGGTAATGTCTGAGATGGCAAAAACCTTTATTTAATGGTGAATAATGTGGCTTATGAGTCCATCATGGATGGAAGGTGGAGGTGAACACAAGAACACTGAGTAGAACAAATAGTTGATGGAGAATGGCATCAGAATCTGGGAATTATCCCCTTCAGTAGCTTTTATCTTTACATTTTTCAGCAATTTCAGAGGGACTGCCACCCATGCTGCTGGACTCTGTATGATATTTTAGGCCCTAATCCGATGACATTTTGTTTCATGCATAGTGGTCTCTCCTCAGCATCTCTATTGATCTGCACAAGGCGTTTCCAGTCTTACTGGCAGGACTTATTTGTAGCTTTGTGCCAAGCAGTGTGGGTGCATGCAGGAGCAGGCCCCAGAGCTTTTGAGTTTACCCGAAAGGATGTGGTCTTACACTTGTGATAACTTCAAACGCTTCCTACTCTGGTGTAAAGTACAGGTTCAGCAGTTTTTTCTTTATCGGGAGATAGAAGAGCTGGTCGGGCATCTGCAAAATCCCAGTACCTTTTTCAGTCTTTTCCATTCCTGTTGTTGCATTTGACATAAGCAAAATGATTACTTAAAGTATTTTTGAGGGTGTGGGAAAATATAGGCATTGGATGTATTTATTCCTGAAGAGGTAACATTGATAAACATTCTCAGGTCTATCCAACTGAAATTGTACATATCATATAAATATTGATGCTGCTTTTGGTTGTGTTATGCATGTGGGTTCAAGAACATTTCTCTGCAGTGAAATCTGTTGGCATTCCAGTCAACAGAGGGATTTGGTTGTTTGACCCTCATGTGCCATTGTTGTCTAGATGGGAGAAGGATTTGGGAGTGTTGATTGATGAAAGATTCAACATGAGCTGGAAATGTGTGCTTGCAGCCCACAAGGCCAACTGTATCCTGTGTTGCATCAAGAGAAGTGTGACCAGCAGGTTGAGGGAGGTGATTCTGTTCCTCTACTCTGCTCTCGTAAGACCCCACCTGGGGTACTGTGTCCAGTTGTGGAGCCCCCAACACAAGAAAGACATGGAGCTGTTGGACCAGATCCGGAGCAGGGCTGCGAAGATGATCAGAGGGCTGAAGCACCTCCCATATGAGGACAGGCTGAGAGAGCTGGGGCTCTTCAGCCTGGAGAAGAGAAGGCTCTGAGGAGACCTCATAGGGGCCTTCCAGTACCTGAAGGGGACTTAAAGGAAATCTGTGGAGGAACTTTTTATAAGTGCAGATATAAGGAGGACAAGGGGAAAAGGTTTTAGACTGGAAGAGGGTAGATTTAGAGTAGATGTTAGGAAGAAATTATTTACTGTGAGAGTAGTGAGACACTGGAACGGGTTGCCCAGCGAGGTTGTGGATAGCTGCTCCTTGGAAGCATTCAAGGCCAGGCTGGATGGGGCTTTGAGCAACCTGGTCTAGTGGGAGGTGTCCCTGCCTGTAGCAGGGGAGTTGGAACTAGACCCTTAAGGGTCCCTTCCAAACCAAACCATTCTGTGAATCTATGAAATAATTGGCCCTGGAGTTTCACTGTTTTCATAGCAACTAAACTCATTGTCTATATGTTTAGGTCAAGAAGAGCCTTGGTTGTCATCTTCTCTTGTTGGTCAGATTAGCAGCCATGCTCATTCTTCTAAGGAGGAATATCAGTAAGAAATAATGTCAGTCCACAGTGTATGTATTAATTAATTCTGTGTCATTTTTAAGAGTAAGTGCTTTTTTATATGTGTAAAATGCAAATGTTGTGAGCATTCTGCCTATGCTGAAACAAGTGACACATCACTAGACAAACCTGGTGGTCATCTTTACTGTCCTTTGTGTACCAAAATGAGTCAGTTGTACCTGAAACTAATTGCTATATAGGCCCTCTCTATTTATCTATTGTCAATCTTTGTTTCAGGAGATGCTACAGTGACCATTGCTCATAGACATACACCAAAGGAACAGCTCAAGATCCATACTCAACTTGCTGACATTATCATAGTGGCTGCAGGTAATATTAGTAGTTAATACAACTGATCACAGTGTTTAAAACCTAAGAAGAAAAGCTTGGAGTCTTTTGGTGGCTCTACTTGCTATTTCACATGTTTTACCAAATAAGTGGTGTCCATGCTTGCCAAGGGTGTTATAGTGTGCAGGATTTCTTGTAAGAAGGACAAGTTATCTGGCACTTTGTTCCTGTCCTTCATATTTGTAGACTCATAAACTCTTTCTCATCACGTGTGACACCTTTCCCTTAGGGAGACTTCAGAGTGAACTCCAGATTGGGAACCAGTTGGTGTGTAGTTTATACAGGTATAATTATGTAGATTAAGACGTTCTCTGTACAGTGCAAAAATCATGAGTCATCTAATTTTTGGCAGGAGGTTTTCTTTAGATCAGCTGGAGGCTGCATTCATAAAAAACAATGGTATATTTCTCTTGCTGTTAGAATTAAGGGCAAATGTAGCGAATTAAATGGTAATTTTGGTAACACAGACGTGTTATTCGTGGCTGAGTTTTTTGTTTACAATTATCATGTCAAGAGGAAGAGAATGTTAAGTGCCAAAAGGAAGGGCTCTGAAAGATCTGTGAAATACTATGTTCAGATTTTCTAGGATAAAGAAATAAGCAGTGCTGCTTCTGAGCAATCTTTGTTTTTACTTTACTGATATCTATTAATGGAAATATAAATTGAACTTAAACCAGCCTTTGGAAAAATTCTGTATCCCATGCAACTTGAGATATCTTCCTTCCCTTGTACTGCTTTGGAGGACCACAAATGGGGAGAAATACAAGTATATTTACTCCTTTCTGCTTCTTTCTTCCCTCCTCACTGTCCCCAAAACATAATCTTGAAGTTATTTTCCAGGTGAAGACAGATAGTCACAGGTCTGAAGCTCCTTGCTTTCTGCTGAAGCAAGATGTCCATTCCTTTAGGGCTTCATTGCAATGTCATCTCTTTCTTGTGCCAGGTTGGGAACAAGAAGTGGCTCAGTTCTCCCACACGTTATTAGCCAACTGTGGGTCAGACCAGAATTCACAAGCAGTGAATGAAAAATAATAACGTGTGTACTAATTGGAAATAAACCAGTAATATCAACATTCACTTCTGCTGATTTAATCATAGTTCAAAGTTTTTTACATGCTGAACAGTTTGTCATCAGTTTTGCTTGCAGTTAAACACTTCAGTAGCAATTTAGCAGTGTTCATTCTTCACATTATTCTCCCTGCCTCTTTTGTAAGAGGAGCATGATACAACAGTTATTACACAATGTGAGATAGTCTCGAAGTGATGCACAATCCAGCTCTGGATTTCTTCAAACAGCATGCAGCCCTGCCCACTGCCACTCTTCCACTGTCTCTCCTCAAAGGAAGTGAGAGAGAAAATACAATGGAAAAGCCCCTTACTACCAAAACCTTGCTACTTAAACTCTGTGCAGTATGTGTGCAAGATTCCTATTCTCTGTCTCTGAGGTATTTCCTGTTTGCTTTCATCCATGGCTGTCAAATATGTCAAATCAGATGTTCATCTTTTTACTCTGGACTTTGAGAATGCCTGTCTTCAGAAGTTGTCTCTTGTTTGCTCCCATTCTTGAGACATTGGCTGTGCAGCTTTTCTTTGTAACTATTGATGCAATTCTTTCCTTCCCTCTCATTCCCTCCCAACTTGTTGCATCATAAGGCCATCCCTCCCTGAAGTCAGTGTCTGTTTCCTGCCAGAGCTCCCTAAGCTCTGTACCACGCAACTTTTGCCTTTCTGGCCACTGCTTAATGTTTCCTTCTTGCCCTGTCCCTCAGGACATGACCTGTGGCCCTTCTGTACGGAAGCTGCTAAACTTCTGGACTGCTTGATTCAGCCTGTGGCTGGTTCACTTTCTTGGTGTTTTACAGTCCTTATACCTAAACTGGGGTTATGTAGGACTTGTTTGTTTAAAGTGTGATTCACTGTTTTCTACAAAGCTAGTGAAGAAAAAATTTCCCACATTGTTCAATCACTGCATTTTAGGAATTGCTGCTCCAATGCTTATCTCTCCCTGCTTGGTATGCAAAGCAGGCTTAAGTAAATGGATATGTTCATTTGCTTTGGGGGTTAGTTTATTTGTTGTTCTTAAGTATTTGGCCTATTATCAAGCCATTTTACAAAGGGTGTAACTGTGCAACTTCCGTTAATATGCTCCCATTCCTATCATGCACAGATCATTAACCCCATCAGACAGAGGCATTATCCAGCTAGCAGTTAGCCTGCAATTGATTGCATAAGAGTGTGCTGAAGGAGATGTAGCCAGATCTTATCATCAGAATAGGAAAAAAAATGAGGCCTTGGTTTGCTCAACATTAAAATCAGAATTTCAAGGTGCTGTGCTATGGGGGAGTGAGAAATGGAGAGCAAAGAAGGCTCCTGTATAGCCTGGATTCAAATGACAAGCTGGCCAAGGTCCAGCGCTTCAAGTGGAGCCATAGCCCTCGTATGTTAGCGCTTGCCTCCAGTAACACTGGTCTCAAAACATACCGGTTTGCTTTCTTTTCCTTTTCTTTTTTTTTTAATTTATTTTTATTTTTTATTTTTTTTCCACCTGAGAGAAGGCTCCCTCGGAGGGAGGGCCACAGGGCGAGCTCAGAATCCCCCTTTGGAGATGCTCTTTGACTGAGGCAGACATTCCTCACAGAACATAGAGCTTGCTGCTTGCTCAAGAAGCAAGGCAAAAATTGAATTTATTTCCGAGCTTGAATCTCCTATCATTCAGAGCTGGAGGCTGCATAGAAGAAATGAAATTTATGAGGTCTTTTAAAGCAGCTGCACAGAGAAGATTGCAGCTGTTGCATTTAAGGTATGATGGTCTAACATCATGCAGATGTTGGCTTTATATGCTCTGCTCTCTGATAGAATGTAGTGACTTTGGACTCAGATACTTATTTACCTTAATACTTGAGGAGATGCTTCATTTTTCTGAGTCTGTCCAATAATGAACTTTGAGATTTTGTACTTGCAAGGCTTTGCTTCTCTCTTGCAGACTGGGCTTACAGTTTCCTGTGGGTAGATTTGACCTGGACACTTTTTTCCTGTTATCTATCTCATTCATATATTACAGGAATGAAAAATAAGCTGGTGGCATAGGTCAAGTTCTCCCACCATGCTTAATTATTAAATGAAATGTATATTATTTCTTTTCAGGTTGGTGGGGAGGTTATATGCATGTGCATGCGAACTTATAATTTGGAACTGATGACCTAAGATTATTTGGCCATGTTAATCAAGTATCTTGATGATTTCAGGTATCCCGAAGTTGATTACAACCGATATGGTCAAAGAAGGTGCAGCTGTGATAGATGTAGGCATCAATCATATCCATGATCCTCTAACTGGAAAGACCAAATTAGTTGGGGATGTGGACTTTGAAGGTCAGTGAAACATTCCTTATGTGAACCTGTTGGATTCATTGATGATAAATACTTTGAATAGGCTGTCTCAAATAGCACTAACAGGAGTGCTTGTTCTCAATAACCAATTTGGTCATATTCCTGCTCTTAAGAAATGATACGCTATTTAGGAGGGGCAGTGCTATTTCTGATTGCAGATACTAGCAGCCTTTGAGAGAAACGGATGAGCTTTATGGCAGTGTGGTGGCAGCAGTTCTAAAGATGCTTGTCTCCAGGCTTCTTTAATCCTCTGAGAATCTCTAAAGCCTCTCAGAAGTATTTGCATGTGTGCACACAAAAAACCAATCCACAGTTTCTACCTTTTCACAGCTATATGGTTTCCCACTGATCATAGCAAATACTGTTATGCCACAATTTCTCAAGCCTGCTTTCACACTTCCTATTCAAACTTGTATTTGAGAATATTCACTTCTGCTTCAGAAGTATCCTTTAGGCTGAGGATTAATGTGGGTTTGTCTCAAGCTCTTGAGAATCTTGGTCCAGGCAAGCCCAACTGAGATAACGTAGGATGTTACATATTGATCTTTTCATGTTGAATGTGTTGCAGAGCGAGTTCATAGTGTAATTGGATTAAATCTCTCTGCTCTGGAGGAGCTCCAGACTGGAATAGCAGGATTGTTGCAGCTGAAAATTAAAGCTTATTGGCAGAGCTGTGTGTGGGAAGTTTAGACAGTGTTCACCCACATTATTAATGGTTCTCAACAGTTCCTTATTTTGATAAGTATGAAAATCACCCACCATTTTGTTGGTTTTTTTCATAGTTATTTACATCTTGGCTGGCACAATGTCTCGAAGCTTAATTGTATTCAGAATGTTTATAGCCCACTGGATGTATTTGGAATTATATCATTTGCTTCATTCTTGCCTATTATAATGTTCAATGAGTAAATCTGTCTGCTGAAGTCTATGAAATGACCTGCATGAGCTCAGTGATGCTTTGAGCGTGTATTTGGAAGTATATAGCTGCATTTGTAAAATAGTTCCAGCAGAAATATATTTCTACAGGACAAATTTTTGTGTGGTTATCTTCCCTGTGCTATCAGAAGTAAAAGATGATTTTCCATATTCAGAACTGAACTAAATCAAAGTAGAGAGGAGTTCCAGGAATTTATTTTTTTGTCATTTGTTTTAGCATGTTTGAATATGACTTTCAGAAACTTGACAATGTCTCCTTTCTGTTTGTTTTCTTTAAATACATAACCTTCTGAACGCAATGTAGGGCTTGATTCAGTGGCCATGCCATGACTCAGAGTTTCAGCGATGCGCTGTATGTGTCTTGTCATGTCTGCTGTGGGTTGCTCTCAGGATTTTACCTGGGGGGAGGGAAGATCCAAAAAGGAGGGAGGAACTTCAACCTTGATTATGCCACTGCAACTCCAAGTAGCATTTCTCTGTGCATTGCCAAAGGGAAATTGTTGTTGGTTTATTGGTATCGGTGAAAGTTTCACTAAATCTCTAACAACAAAAAGAACTGTCCCTGTGTATGCAGCTGGAAATTCTGCAAACCATGTCACCGCTGCCAAGTCCTCTATTTGCCAGTTAGGAAATGGAATAAGCTAGGCTATTTATGTACCAAATCGCTTTATCCTTTTCCTCCTTTTGATCACTTGACTGAATTTATACTTAAGCCTATGTCACAATGTTTTTTGCGGTACGTAAGCTGGCACGGCATACATCAGCTGTATAATGTAAAGTAGCCCACCAGTGTATATTCTCTCATCATACCCTTCCTGAAGTAGGAAAACATTTTGGGTGGGAGCTAGGGGATGTGTGAGAGATTGAACTGGGCAATCCCATGTCAACCTTTGCTGTAATAAATGGATGGGAATGGCTGACCTAACCAGGTCATTTGGCTGAGAACCTCTGGGAGTGCAAATACGCTTCAGTAGGTGGGTGGGAACTGTTGTGATTTGGTTGTCATATCCTAGCAATACTTGGATGCTATCCTCTGATCTCAAGGGAGTGGGTTTGAAACAGAATTTTATTTTCATCTCTAACAACAAGTAGATGACATTTCAAATACATGTCTTTTTAATACTGTTTGTTCATAAACTCAAAGTAAGAAATACCTGGAGAAAAATATTCTTAGCACAGGCCAAGCGGATTGCATAGCTGTTCAAGATGAGTTTTGAAGTTCTGAGATCTGCATTCTAAAGTGTTGCAGCAGTGTGAGCCATGTCCCATTGGGCTCCATGTGGTTAAAGGTGCCCAGAGCACTATTATGTGCGATTCCAAGATATCCAGAGGAGCAGGACAGGAAAACACTGTGCATTTGGAGGTCAGCTGTGCAGCTTGCATAGAGCATGCAACTGGAACAGCTCTTATGGGTGGAGCACTGTTTCCAGGAGTCACTGTAGAGCAGGGTGGTGGCACAGCACTGCCGAAGCTGATCCTTGATATAGAGGTGCTCAGTGCTGCTCTCCGCTGCGCTGCTTCTGCCCAACCTGCCCAGTGACCTGCCCATGCTCCAGAACACAGAGCTGCTTACCTCGTGCTGCTCCCACCCTATCTGCCTAGTGGTAGTGGTGCACCTGCCCATATTCCAGGAGCACAGAGCTGCTTTCCCGAGCTGCGCACCACAAACTCCCCCAAACTTTCCTTGGTTTGCTGGCCAAACACTCTGACATCGCCCCTTTGTGCTGCTGGGAGCAGCTGGCTGAAGTTTGCCTTCTTAAGGCTTCTGGCAACATGATCATGAAGGGCTGTATAAAACAAGGGAGGAGGAGCTTTTGCACTTCAGGTGTCACTCCAATCTTCACAGCTTGTGAGAAGGTGGCATCGTTGCTGAATTGTGTTGCACTGTTCATGGGATGTGCAAGTCTTCGTGGTATCGGGCAAAAACATTGTCAGAAATGAAGTTGGCTACTGGTAGCTGGAAATTAACTAGAGAGGCCCATGAAGCCTAAGTGTACAGAACGGACCAGGCTCACTTCTGGATGGAGCAAGTGTACCAGAAGGTGCATAAGCTTAGTAAAAACCAGGGAAATGTATCCTGATCTGATAAACTACAGTACTAATTCCTACCAAGTTATTGGGTGAGCTGACAAGTGTCTTGAAACTTGTTCAGGTAGTGGATATTCCAGCTGCTTGCACTACTTTTTTCAGTTAAGTTCATTTTGAAGAAGTTAGATTCTTTATATAAGTAATAGAGTCCAATCTGTGTAATACTGTCACTGTGTTGTTGCTTGGCAGAACTCAGAGTAAGCTCTGCCTGTTGGTATGCTCTGTCAGTGCAAGAAATCATTTATTATTTTGCAAATTCCAAAGGCTCCCAGTAGGATCCCAGCTGCAGTGCCTGCATACTTGAGCTTCTAAAGAGGGCTGTGGACAGACCGTTTGCTAAATGGAACTGTTCCTGGTGGTGGCTGCCAGGAGGCCATGGAACACTACTGCCTGGGTGGCACTGAGCTTCGGGGTGGAGAAGTCGAGGTCCTCTCTCACAGAGGAGGCCACAAGTCGTGCAGGGGTCTAAGGAAGTGATCACTGGGATCTTTAATTTCTTCTGCCACTGCTCATTATCCCAAGGCTATTGCAATATCCCACCCACCTGTCTGTGCTAATTAGCTGCATTTGAAAGTAGCTGTGCTGCTTAATTTTCTGCTGGGGAGCATTAGAGGGGTGATATCAAATGAAAGGAATTTTGACAAATGGGATCATTGTTTTCAGGTTGCTATCCCACAGTGCACAGTAAGAAAAATCCCAGACTGTGTGGAGGAGATCATGGGAATATCTGTTACAATTGCTGAGCACATAATTCACACTTGTGCAGTGCTGCACGGATGCAGTAATCCCAGAGAAGCTGTACAGGGACTAATAAAGCCTAGTGCAAACAATGCTTAGGCAGGAATTATTCTGTATCACTCAGTGCAGATGCACCAGACTCAGAACCACCTTCAGGTTGAGACTTGCCCTGGGTTTGTGTGATGAACCCCATTCCGTGTCTGATGTTCCTGCTTTAAAGGAACAGAGGAATGAAGAGCTGCTTCCAAAGCAGTGGAGCCTGTTTGTCAAGGAAATAATCTACATTTCATTTCTTCTGAAGAATCAAAGGAAGATTTGAAGATTCTAAAGAAGCTGAAAAATAGCAGCTCCTTCCCCATAGGCACCTCATTTGTGTACCAACGTTTTACAAATTGCTAGTCTCCAGAAGCTAGGTTAGAGCTTTACCGTTGCTGGGAAGCAGAAATGAGACCTCTTGAAAGAACCAAGGGTGCAGCACCTGATTTGCTGACATGAGGTGGGTCACACCGAAGTGCTGCCTTAGGACTGCTTTGGCTTTATACACTTCACAAGAAAAGGAAAATCTGTTCACATTTTTGAGGTTATTATCATCCATTGGTCACTAACGTTTGTCTTGGAGAATTGCGTTAATCTGATCTATATTTACTCTTCTAGGTAGAGATGAATCAGATGGTAATTCCTAAACACGGGCACCTGTCACTCATTTACCTGGGTTGCTCCAAAAGTAATGCCTCCTATTTATTTCCATGGAAGCTACAACAGGTACAAATAGTACAATAACACTATTGGATAGAGCAAATTCTCAGCTACAAAACGCTATTTTTCAACATAGTTACCACCATTAGCTATGCATTTTGTTCAGTAATGAACAAGAACCTGCATGCGGAGTAGTCGTGGGAAAGTTCAACCTCTATTGCTGTACAACCAACATCCACCTCTGATGTTGTGGGCCAAAACAATAAAACAGGAGGCATTACTTTTGGAGCGGTCTTTGTATATATCTGGATCAGCTTTTGTGAGTAAGGTATCCAGGTGGTTGTATACAGATATAAACTATGGTTTCTGCCGTGCTGAGCCACAGTGATTTCCATAATGATAGAGTATGGGGAGAGAAAGTCCTCCGCAACCTGTGAGACAACCTGTGAGAGCAGCACACTACCTGTGCTCCTCAGTACGGCTCCTAACACGTGAGGTAATGATGTTGTGCATGATGTACATTGGAAGGCTTTCCTTAGGACCAGCTGTGAACTGCAGCTCTTCGTAACTAAGATAAGAGTATTCCGAATAACAGCACAAAGAGAAGCATGTAACATTGCCATGGAAATAGACTTATTTCAATGTTAAATGGCTGAAACAATTTGCATGGCAATTACGATGGTGTTCACTTCAGATGTGGGTACATTTCAATGATTATGACATTGAGTTAGGGATCTGCAGTAACTACTTACCATAAATGTCAATCTCAAAGAGCAGGTAGCTCAGAATAACAAATAAGAGTGTTTGAGAATATTAAGAATAACTGTCATATGAGACCTTAATTTATTTCTTACAACTTGCATGTAAAATAAAAACAAAACAACAACAAAAAGCAGTGCATGTTGCAATTTGTTAAACTTTCTGAGTATTTTAATAGTATATCTGGTGGTACAGCCAGCAGAGTAATTAAAGCCCTCCCCAATGTAATTAACAGCTCTTCTCAGCTCCTTTTCAAGTAGTAATGCTCACCATAGAGTGCATCTATATGACTTGCTTGCAGTTGCTTTCCCCTCTTTATTTCAGACACTTGGTGGCAACAGAGGAATGGGAGTTTTCAGGAGATCACTTGTAAGCAAGCAAAGGAGGAGAAAAAAAAAAAAGGCAGAGATAGTGCGATGCACACTCATGGTGGCTCTTGTGAAAATCTTTTCAGCAATCAGTAATATTCCACTTGCAGTAACCATTATTAGCGAATGGCAGCTTGTTACAGTTTGTCATGTGATGAATTCCCAGCCATGTGCATATAAATCCTGCAAAAGTAACCTAAAATTTCAGTTGATTACATTTTACAGAGTAGATACAAATATGAAGTCAAGTTGTATTGTTATGTGATACTAGTTGTCATACAAAGAGATAATTTGACAGCTTTTCCATAAATGCTTTAAAAAATAAGAGAAAAGATGTATCTATCTCTGAGCACACGCATTCAAGGTACATATTAACTTTGGGCAGCCTGACAGCATAGTAGTTACAGATAATTTGGTTATTCTTTCTCACTTTAGTGAGATCAGTGCCTCCCAATCCACGTTCAGTGTAGGCACCATAGTAAGGCTGTTTTGTGGTTTGATTTGCTTTGGTTTTTTTGTTTGTTTGTTTAAAAAACAACAATAAAACCACACCTTCTCTGATAGAGTGGGGCATTTATGGCTGCTGTTGCAATGGGAATTTGTTTTTCCGCAAACACAACTCTGTGTTTTGTTCTTTGCCCATCTTGAGAAGCAGAAAACAAACCAACCAGGAAGCTGTATTTTCTCCAACTTTGGCTTTCTGAAGCTTCCTTTTCTGACGGTAGAGTATCTTCGTTAGAAGCTTCAGGTTGCTGTGGGGAAAGGAGGCTGAAGAGGCAACCTCACTGTGCCAGTGCTCAGCTGTGCTTTTTGATGGACTCCTGCTCTTCTTGCAGTCCTCAGAAACACACAGTTTAGGTGACTGACCACAAGCTGGGTGAAGGTGTGTGCTCCCATGGGGAGAAGGCAGCCTTCTGCAGGCAGATTGCTTTAAGCAGATAGGGGAAAACATACCCCAGATCTGGTGCCTGGGTAATGATGTTCGCATGAAGAGCACTACCTTGCAACCCTGGTCCTGACTGGATCCTATCATAGAATCATTAAGGTTGGAAAAGATTACTAAGATCATCTAGTCCAACTGTCAGAGCAATACCACCATGTCCGCTGAACCGTGTCCCTCAAACTCATCCTGGAACTTCCGTGGCTGTAAGTGGACTTCTGCCATAACTTTTCCCATATTCTCCAGTACTGTCCAAGTCATGGTCCTTTAAGCTTGTGGACAATTGGACTTATCTGGAGAAATGAATGAGTAAAATGTTTTTGGAAACATTCTTAGTCAATCTTTTTCTCTCTTTTCTCTTAGAAGTGAAGAAGAAGGCTGGCTTCATCACTCCAGTGCCAGGAGGAGTGGGACCTATGACTGTCGCAATGCTTCTGAAGAACACGCTGATAGTTGCTAAGAAGCTCATTTACTAGAGGAAGTGGGCTGTCTCAGAAGAAGAATGCAAGTTGTTCTATTTATTGATATACAAAACCTTTATTTTTTACTAGAAAGATATTTATTTCTACATTGTATTTATTTTTTCATGTAAACTGTATTGAACTTGATGGTTTACAAAATGTTACGATGCTTTGTGTTACCTCCTGCTGACTTACTGTGAGCAACGCTGAATTGGACGATGCAGACTTTGTTGGTACCGTGTTGTTGGTCAACTGTGTGTGTGGAAATGAGGAACAAAACTTGAATTCCACAGCTTGAATTATGCTTGTATATTTTGAGATGGGATGCTATTGCAGAGATTATTTAAGCATTAGATATGTTCAATCTGTATGAAAACTAGGTTTCAACATGGTGAATATCTGTTGAAAATGTGGAATGTTCTGGGTGTAATTTGAAATTGGAAGACATTTAGATAGCAGTGATCTGGAGTCTGAGAGGAACGAAAGGCTGGAATTTGTTTCAGCTACTAGACAATAGTGCTGGCAGTGAATACAAATGCTCAGTACACATTTAAAGCTGTCCTCTATACTTTTGGCTAACAATTGGCTAAACTCTCCTCTGAAACATATGCAAGAGGTGTACATGAGGTACTCGCAATTGTGAGGCCAGAATTGTTTTCTTTCCATGTCTGAATTTGGTTGACAATGTTTTCATGCATAATGCCATAAAAAAGTTGTGAGTAAGTGACTTGGTTGGATTAGACTTCAATTGGATAGAATGTTGTTAAAGCCGCTATGTATGTACTTTGCATATGACATGAAGGGGAAGAGGAAGAGAAAAGCAAAAGTTTACCCATGGCAGAAATACTTGTACTGGAATTTAAGCCATTTATTTATTCTCTTGTCTTCTGAAGCAGCATGAAGGGTTCTTAATTCATGGTGTAAGGCTGAGCCCTGTGAGTATTTGTTGACAATATTTTGCTTCTTAGAGAGGACTATGTGAGATAATAAGATGCTTGCTGTAAAAGGAAATAGAAATCATAAAAATTAATGGGAGAGGGATGATTTTCAGTGTGTTTCTGTACCCTAAACTTTGAGTTCCATAGATGGATTCAGAATAGTCTCGTGCAATGTAAGAGAGTCGTGTTACTGTTAGGATGCCTCTTTTAATAAGCTTATGCTGACTGACTTGAAGAGCCTATCCTGGTTCCTACTGAAGCCAGTGGGAGTCACTTTGGACTGCTGTCTCCATATTTTTATCTCAGTTGGAGTAACTTTACTTTAATCAAGAGCCTTTAGTGTTTGACAGTGAAGGTTACTTGAAAAGGGAAGAAAACAAAAAGGTGTGGCAAAATACTACTTCTGTTTATTTAAAAAAAAAAAGTGCATACCAAAATAAAAAAAACAAACAGATGGAGCATTGGTTCTGTGCTGCTTGTTTCTTCTGATGCTCTTTCTGAGAGTTTTGCATAAATGCATTTTTTCCAAAAAAGCTTGACCGATCCATTACTAAGTGTGTGGACACATGCGTATCTGTTCAAAATGAAGGGTTTTGAGAATGTTAGGGGTATCCAGGTGTATGAGGAGATAATGCCCAGATCATTCGACCCATCATTAGCTCAGATGGAATACAATTTGCCCATTCTGCTGATCTTTCTGTGAGAAACTTTGGTACAGTTTGGGTTGGATTTTTTTTCCTTTCTATCTAAAGAGTGGAACAACAGCAGCCTTTTGATTGTTCGTTCATTTATTTCACCTGTTTGCATTGCTTTTCCAAATCCGTGTTCGTTTACTTTGCTTTAGCTAAAAATGGAGTCTGCATTTTTGGCAGAATAACAACTTGAGGCACTTTGCTTATGTCACTGGAATGAGTCTGCCTCTGTCATATCCTCCCAGCAGCTTATAGTGCATCCTCAGCTTTTTCTCTTTTCACCTCCCACGAGTGAGTTAGCATGACATAAAGCCAGCAGGACCAAGGTTTCACTCAGTAGCGTGTTGTTTCCAGAGATGCCAGACGCATCTGTGAGAGTGTTCTCCATTGCAACCTGCAGAAGGGTTGTGACTCCTATTTCCAGCCTGCAAAGCGTGCTCATGTGCCAAGACCAGGCCAGGTGGGGACAGCCATAGCCTCATCTGCTGCCCTCTTCTTGCCGCACCCAGTGCATTGCCCAATGACAGAGCCACTGCTCACATTCACGCTGGATTAAACTTCCATTGTGTAAAAGTATGTTGAAAGGAACCCTGCTTGGGTCTGATAGCAAAGGTTCTGCAGGTAGCACAAACACCGGTCCTGGCAAGTGAGGAGTGCACAGGCTGCACTCGATCAATGTGCAGGCATGCAGCCAGTCAGGATACTGAAGGAAGGGAAAAGCCTCCTGGAATGCAGCCCACGAGCAGCAGAACACATAATTAAAGTGTGCATAACCAGCTTGTGTTTTTCCCTGAGCTTATGAAGTGGTTACACTGAATCCCATACATCACCAAAGAGCGTGGTGCAGAGGGAGATCTTGAGCTGACCGGAGTTGCTAGAGCATCTGTCGTAAGGTTTTAACTAAAAAAAAAAAATTAAGTCATGAAAAGCTTTTCACTTTCTGAAGCTCACAGTGGAGAAACTGAAATTTGGGGTGAAGTTAGCAGCTCTCTTGGGGTGAGAGTGAAGAGTTTTGGGGTTGTTGATGCGTTTTTCTGAGCTGGGCCTTCCTGGTGATCTGCCCCAGTGCTACATAAGGACGTTGCGGAGGGACCAGTCCTGCTTGTTCCGAGCTGCCTGCGACAAAGGAATTGACAGCATTTAGGGCTGTGGAGAGTGGCGTTAAGAAATGTGTGTGTCAGGTATTAAAGACCTGCAAATACTTAATGTAAAAAGTATGATCACTGTCGCTGTGTGTCTGCACAGCCCCAGGTGGCCATCCTTGCGCAGCTCCAGCTGCGATCAAAGGCCTTTTGCTGGCAGTCACCGATGGGGAATATCACCGTTATCTCTGTGTCTGATCACTTCCCAATCTCTGCACGTCTGTTCTCACCATTCCTTTTCTGGATGAGGAGGAGCTGAAGTGAAGGAGGAACCAGAGCACAGCAGGGGCTGGACCCCAGCTCCTGGCATCCGGAGCAGCGTGCTGAATGCTGACCAGCCCCCTGGAAGTAACGTAAGACTTTATCACGGAGGGATCGAAGATCTCACTTTTCATGATAGATCCCTTGTTTGTTTGTTTTACTACCTTCTGGTTTTGCTGTATGTCACTGATCTGCTCTGGCAGATGCCAAGTCTCTCTAAAACTGCATCCCTGCATGCACAACAATGCCCACGGGTGATAGGAAACTGGGGTTTCAAGAGAAAACCTGATCCCAGTGCTAGATAATAGCAGTTTCCTAAATAAATGTGTGGTTGCCCCAGGGGCTTAGCTTGCTGCCAGACGCACCTTCTTTTGATTGGTGAGAGCAGCAAATGACGCTTCGTGGCGTATAAGTGCAAGAGAAAACACGGCAGCGCAGATAAGCTGAGCCAACGAGCACCGGCAAAGGAGAGTTGCAAAGGTGCTAAAGCAGCTGCTTGCCATGGCATTTGGAATGCTCATCTACATTTTGCTGAAAGGTGGGTTTGGAGGGGCTTTTCCATGTTGTGGTATACCAGGCTTTCCTGAGGAAGGGTTTAGTCTTTCTGAAATAAGCTGTAGGAGTGGGAACCATAGCAGTGGGAAGCAGATTTGTTTCAGTTCTTCTGAAACTGGGCAGGATTTTAAAGGATAGAATGGAACCAAGACCCTGCTAAAAGAAATTTCTTTGGTAAATAGGTGCAACAGTGTCTGTAGTACGCTGCAGGTACCCGTGCTATAAGTTACATAGATAATAGAATGGAGAACAGAATGGATGGTGTTTGGGGATTCTGCAAATGACTGTTTTCCCTACAGTCATAATAGTTGCTCTGTAACAAAAGGAGGTTTGAGGCAAGGACTTCCTAAACTGTGCTTTTCTGCATTGCATCAGAGCTGCATGAAGTGAGTGAAATGAACCTTGAATAGCCACACTGAGTTTTTCTGTTTCAGTAAGCATCTGTTTGCATTACACAGCAATGGGGGCACTGAGTGAGGAGTCGGCTCTCACTGTTTCATCCCTCAGCACAGAACTGTGGAATAGCTGGACAAAAAACAACACTGAAGGTATTTGTGCTTTGTTCTGTTTATTAACCACTGAGTAGAAGATATTTTGAGGCTGTTTGGAATAGATTGCCTGCACTTCTGATGGTCATTTTTGTTTTCAGTAATGCTTGGTTTCTAGCTGCCTTCAGTCTCAGTCTTTATGCACTCAAGTGAGAATGCAGCAAACCAACATACAGTGATGACGCGCTCATTGCTGTTACTCAGGAGTTTTTCTTTGTTGCAGTTTTGCTCTCGGCTATCATGGTTTCTGCAGCCCTTCTCAGAGTGTTAGCTTTCTTTTCTCTTTCTACTCCGACTGAAATGTGAACTCAAGCTGTTTACCTGCCAACATCTGAGCCCAGAGTGCTGTGTTTATCCTGTCAGCTGCATTCTTGATGTTACTTCAGGTGCTAATGATGTCATTGCTTTGGGAGAGCTGTGCAATCTGAACCTGAGGTTTTGGCAGGTCAGTAAAGGAGGAAAGGATTTGAACTGTGATACTTATTAATGTCTTTGTACTTTTAAAAGAACATGTTGAATACGAATCATCTTGTGCTAATTTTAGGTCATCTGTTTTGCAGCTTTCTTAGCAGATCCATATGCTTTCTGTTTTTCCCATAACAAGTCAAGCTGCTGTGCTCTGTTCTCTTCTTGTATCTAGTTTCTCATAGTGGTACAGTTTTGCAGATATATGTGCATTCATATGCATGCTATAAATGTTACACTGTTATTTTGTGTAATATATATACAGACCTAGAGAAGTCAAGCTGCTGTTGATTTTTGACAGCAGCAGTTTGACTTGGCAGTGCAGCACTTTTGTCCTGGCTTAGTGATTTGTCTGTGATGTGATTCTTCCAGAGCACACAGGAATGTAATCAACTAGCAGTGTGTGTTGTAGCTCCAGAAGTACCCTGTAGTGTTTCTAGAAAGCAGGAATTATGGGTCAGATTTTAACAAATAAGAGATTTTTGTTTACAGGAGCACAACATGACTGCAGTTGTTCCATGTGTATTTATGCTAGTTGCAGTTGTGCAAATCAACTAGATACCCATGATTCTAGTTAGAGAATGTTTCCCTCGGAGGTAATAATGCAAATTTAGAAGCAATCAAGCATAAGTTTGCACAGGTAGCTAAAGGTATGTGTAGGTGGACCTTATCTGCAGCCCTTGAAAAACCAGAAAATGGCGTTTCTGGCAAGAAGATGAGAAAGAAATGCCTAAAGAATCACCAAAGAAACTGAATTCCTGGGTAGTACTCACTGGAGGAACTGACAGTGTTCTGTAGGAGGTTCCTTTCTGCTCAAGGAAGAACAAATCCATTTGCATCCCTCCTACAAGATCATGTCCTGTTTCCTTATTTTATATCTCAGGTATCCCACCTGTGCTGGGGCAAGGAAACATTAAGCTCCATGGTCATAGAATCACCAAGGTTGGAAAAGACCTCTAAGACCATCCAGTCCAGCCATCCAGCTATCACCAATAGTTCCCACTAAACCATGTCCATCAGTACAACATCTAAACTTTTCTTGAACACCTCCAGGGACAGTGACTCAACCACCTCCCTGGGCAGCCTGTGCCAGTGTTTCACCGCTCTTTTGAAGAAGGAATTTTTCTTAACATCCAACCTGAATCTCCCATGGTGCAACTTGAAGCCATTCCCTCTCGTTCTATCCCTAGTTATACAGGAGAAGAGGCCAGCCCCCACCTCACCGCAGCCTCCTTTCAGGCAGTTGTAGAGAGCTGTAAGGTCTTCCCTGAGCCTCCTCTTCTCAGATGGAACGATCCCAGTTCCCTCCGTTGCTCCCCATAAGACCCTTATGTGCTCCAGACTCTGCACAGCTCCATTGCCCTTCTCTGGATGCACTCCAGGGCCTCGATGTCTTTCTTGTAGTGAGGGGCCCAGAACTGAACACAGTACTCGAGGTGCAAGGTGGATCGGTCAGAGGGGATAATGATGGTGGAGAGGATGCTTGGCTGGGAGCTGGCTAAGCAGGAATAGAGAACTTCAGGCACAGTTTCATCGGAAGGGAGGTCTTTGTAGCCTTCCTCTATGTGACAGTAGGGGAGGTTCCAAACCTGGGGCTGACTCCTTCCCTCCCCTTCTGATGCTCTCATTCTTCTCTGAGCACCATACTGAAGGCTGAGCTTCATGGCCTTGGTGGCTCACTCTTCTTGTTGCCAGTTGGTCTGTGTTGACGTGCCCCGGCTTTCAGGTACCTGCAGGTTTTAACTTCGTGTCATATCTTGCCAGGTGGATCTGTTTGAGTGACTCAATTGCAGGCAGCTGTCAGGTGCTTACACAGCATGCTTGTCTGTCTTTCCTCACGGGACTTGAAAGGCACATATGTTTGTTCAACAGCTTGCTTAGTATCGAGGTGGGTAACGTGATAGGAGTTAGCATCATGCTCTGGGATGGGTTAGAAAATCTTTGGTTTTGAGACTCATCATTCTTGTGAAGGTCATCATTTGTACTTTTGCAATGTCAGAATAATTATCACTTAGGATTTGTTCATGTACACGTAAGATCAGATCTTGCAACCAACACTGGATGAAGCTCTTGCTACTGACAATGTTGGAGGCTGCAGCCTGTGCGACAAGGTGTTTGTCTCCAGCACTTTCTAGGCAGACTTCTGTTCTGGGCTGACCTTTGTTTCTGAAGACAATGCTAATCGCCACGATACACAAGGGGAAGTGGTTTTCCTGTTCACACGAAAGCAGCTTTCCTCCAGCAGCTGGTGGATGGGAGGCTGCCATCTCTCGGCAGAAGTGGTGTAAACCAGGAGATGCTCGGGCTGAGGTCTGAGCAGAGGCAGCTGCACATCCCACAGGTCTGACACCTGTATTTGCACCTTTGCCATTTATTTTTTCTTTATGGCAGAGACCTAAGGGCAATACTATGCCTGTGCAGTTAGATGCCTTCTCAGAGCCTGGTAGAAGAGCAGCACGTTGAGTGGCTGCAATGGGCAGTGAAGGGTTTTACTTGAGGGTCATATTGAACTGCTTCATACTGTGTGGTTTGGCCTCATTGTGCTGGAAGCAGAGGAGAGCCATGAATGAGTGTGAATGGGTTGTTTCTGGAAGCTCTCCCTTGCAGCTCTGTGAAAATCAGCCCTTGCAGTTCTCCTGCATCCTGGATCTTGGCACGCTGCTCCTTGCAGGCATGCTTGTCATGTGTTTTGTCTTATGCTCTCCCCAGCAGTGAGCATCATACCATCCTGTGGACTGAGTAGCATCATGCATCTCTTCTTGTAAGATCAACCTTGTCTTCCTTAAATCTGCCCCTCCAAGGCCTGGTCCTCTCCAAGGCCTGGTCCTTTCCGGATCATGCTCTTGGCCATTGAGCCCAGAGTCTTGGCAAGCTTCTCTAGAGTGTGTCTGCAGTGCTCCTATGCCAGCTGAATGACTGCCAGAGCTCCATATTGGAGCTCGTGTGCCATCACTGCTGGCAGCTCCCTCACAGAGAGCGTGATCCGGGGCCCTGGTTGTGTCTGCCCTGCATGAGGCTTTCTGAACAGAGTCAGTATGCTGGTTCCAGTAGATGGGGACAGGCTAGCAGTGGTAGCGTTTTTACTTCATTATGCTGTGTGTGATACAGAGAATAGGGCATAAACTTTGGCCCCTCCATCAGTGTGTGTGTCATTTTATAACTGAGCCAAGAAGTGCATCTGATGAATATCTTCTAGCACCGTTTCTAGCTGTAGGTCTGCTTTATCCCCACCGTAAAGATGCACTTGTGAATTTTTTTTTTCTTTTAATCATGCCATTTTCTCAGTCCAAACAACTTTATTTTCAAAACAAGTTGGGTTTTACCACTTCCACAGCTTTTTCTGGAAACAAGGAGCTAGCCAACCTGTGCTTTTCCAAGAAGATTTGTATTGTCACTTGTTCTCTTTAAGTCTCTCCAAGTCAGATTTCTCTCTCAGATTTTAGAGGACACATTTTCAAAGCAGTGGTGTTCAGCTGGGTTAGCCGTGATAGCATCAAACCTCTTTGATATCCAAACCGATTTCATGGCTGAAGTTGTGAAGTGCCTCAGCATGTCATAGCGTAGAGCAGCTGTTCACCGTCACTTGTCGTGTTTGGGATGCAGTTGCACAAAGGACAAAATGTCACCAAGTTGAATGCACAGTTGGATCCTGTTTAAGGAATGACTCAGACTGGAGTTTGTTCAGGAAATGGGGGAATTGAGCTTGTTGCTTCTGAAAAATGTGTCTTGGCATCTCGAGTTGACCGCAGGAGGGCTGGAGGCATACATATCTGTCTGTCTGTTCTTCAGTGTACCATCTCAGAAGCTTGATTCAGCACTTAGTCAGAAGGAGGTTCTGCTGCTGCCCCATTGCTTCATCACTGAGCAGACCTTGTCACCTTCCTGCATGATGTTGTTTTTCTTGTGGTCATCACTGAAAGCTGGTGTTAGCATATGCTCAGTTAGGAAATCGCCATCAGTCATCTCTAAAACAGTCTCCTGGAATACTAAGACCCTCAAGTTTAAACACTGAGTAGTTGTGGCCCTGGCTTGCTCTCGTATGGTAAGGCCACCTGGGGAGTGTTGATTACATAAAACCATAACTGGACACTCTGCTAACATAGAGTACAGAGAACCTAACCCAGAGAACCATTCATCACTCAATTATAGCTGCAGCAGTGATGGGTGGGAGTGCAATAATTTGTCTTGGGATTGGAAGAAAAGAGAAAATTAATTTATCATTTGAATTCTAACAAGGAAACATACTGAGAATAATTCTATGCTGCTGTTGTATCCCTAACCCCTGATGTTTTGGGATATTTTTTCTGATGGATTGCACGTTGGATAATGCCGGTGTTGGCCAGGGTGAATCTTCCATAATCATTTTTGTACACACTCCTCATTAGGAAGTAATTTATTTACAATTTGTTCTTCCTTCAAATCCAAATTGACATGTCACAGAAGTTTGTTCTGATCAGCAGCGTGTGAACCATCTCAAGGGACACATCACAGCAAACATATATTAAGTGTGTTTCTGTAGGAAATGTCTGTTCATCTTGAGCTGTGAAAATACTTTCAAATGCTTTCATTTTTATACTTTTTCTAAATGTAACATGGCTTTTTTTCTGTATTCACAGCAGACTATGTAGAGCAACCGAGGCTCCTGAAGCTCATGCAGACCTGTCTGGAGGAACACCACAGCTATTGCATTAATGGGCTTTGTGCTTTCCACAGCGAACTGAGAAAACCCATATGCAAGTAAAGAGCATTATTTTTAAGTACCCTTCTCAGAGAATTAGCAACAGTGGCGTTGTTTCTTTGTCTGCTACAGGTTATTATTGTAATGTGACTAATTTTCAGCAGAGCACAATTTACATGTGTCAATGAAGTTTTTTCAGTCTTCAAGTTTGGCAAAGTCTGGAGTGCTATTATGATACCAAGGGAAGGGGAGGGAAAGGTGTTGACTTGATGGTATCTCACATCAGAATTGTGAAAGGGCCAAGATATCTGAAGATGTCAGCTGAAGCTCCATCACTTCACAGCTAATTCCATACCAATCAGGACCATGGTGTGCTCAAGTATCTCCAAAGTACTGGACTACTTTGGAAATCACAGCAGCTGAGGATCAGCAGAGCACACAACTCTTCGTCCACACCCTCTGCTATGAGGGTATGTTTAGATGGCATTTGGTGCTGTGACTGCAGTACTGGAGCTAGCTTCAAACTAGATGGACTGGGACAACTGGTAGTCTTGAGGAAGAGGCTCTGACCAAGCACCACGTTCAGCCCATCCTAGTTCAGACTCATTCTATGTTGTTTAAAACTACTTAAAACTAACATGTATTTATGAGATAGAAAGCAGAAGTTCTGAATAGTTTTTGCATGGTGTATCTTTATTTTGCAGGTGCCTCGCAGGTTACAACGGGGAGAGGTGTGAACATTTAACGCTGAATTCCTATGCACATAATTCTTATGAGCGCTACATTGCTGTGGGAATTGGCATTGGAATACTCACAAGTGGGATACTTGCAATCATCTACTGCTACGTAAGAAAGAGGTATGGGAAATATGTAACCTCATTGCATTAATCTGACTTAACGGTGAGGAGGAGAGCAGAGTTGTACAAGAGCACTGGGAGTATGTTCTTGTTACTGCTGTGTGATCTTAAAGGCACTGACACTCAATACTTCTGCTGTCTGATCAGTTGTGTAGCATGGTACAATTTTACTAAAAGTGGCTTTCATTGGGGCTACTTCAATGAGTTAAGCAATTAGATTGAGTTCTGTTCAGACTCCTATGGTTTTAGATTTGTCTGATTAAAATGATACGATGTCTTCTATTTTAGATGCAGGAAATTGAAATCGCCCTACAAAGTCTGCATGGGAGAGACAGCGCTGTGAAGCCCTGGCATCGAGACACTTATCGGTGTGTCTGGAAACAAGAGGCAGTTCTGTTTGGAGGGCCACTCCACGCCGTCTAGCGGTGCCCCAGCCTCGCTGATGGGATGAAATAAAGGGAATGACAGAGTGAGGACGTGAATGGAGCTCCTATAGAACTGATGGGCTCCATTTGCTTCTGAAGAAAGACTTACTGTTTTTAGTGAAGGTTGCTAGATGAGCAGGTCAGAACAGCGGAGAATGCTTGCAGCCTTCTCAACACTCTCCTGTGCTTCAGATTTGCTGAGGGGAGGACTGATTTCTTTCATCTATTTTCAGTCATTTCAAGCCCTACTGGAGTATTCTGCTCTGCTCTTTCCTGTCTTTTTTTTTTTCTTTCCTCTTTCCGCTCTGGAGAAGAACGACGACTTGTTTCACAATGGAACTGTATTCTGAACATCATGTGCTGATGAGAAGCTGTCTGGATTCTGCTGTCACAACGTTGACCGCCTTTCAAAAGGAACTGGACATCTTTCTTCCAATGGATTATTGAGTGCAGTCATGACAAAAAACTCAACTCCTCCCAAACATCGTAGGGAGGCTCATTACATTCCTGAAACTCAAAGCAAACATTGCCTTGCTGCACTGTGAGTTCAGAGAGAGACTCTAGTTCCTACAGAAGCTGGAATTATGTTATGAAATTTGGTAGAGTTTTGCCAAGGAAGCAGAATCGTTTTCCTCCTTTCTCATATTACATGCACAATGTGATCACTGAAATAAGAAAGAAATGAGCATAGGGATTTTGTTCCACCCCGGCCAGACAGGTTATTTATTATCAGGTGCTTGTTTTACTCTATCTTTCCTAAAGAGAAGTGCAAAGGCAAGGTGAGAAGATTTTGTTCAAGGAGAAGGGAAGAAAATTGATTCCAAGGATGGTGACGCTAACTGTGCTTTCTCACTGACATTTGGAGTTGCCTGCCAATGCTAATGAGACTGGAGATGGCTCCCAGATACTTTTTTTATTTCAGCTGTTGCATGTTGTAGACACAACTTCCATGCTTAGTCATCTACAAGGAAAAGACAGTAAGGCACCTTGGCAATCTTTGTGATTGTTATGGAATGATACAGGCTCCTAATTTAGGTGCGTTGCTGGGAAGTTCAATTTCTTTGTTACGTGAGTTCATTTTTACCAAATGATGAATGTGATTCTTTTATAAAAAGAAAAAAAAAAAAGCTGTGTATTTATAAGATTGCAGAGGTAGTGCAGAGATGTATATGAAAGACTGGGTTTTGAAAGGGTAAATGTGCTTCTAGCACTTGGCTGGCTGTTCTGAAGTTGGTGGCTTTTCACGTGGGGGTTCCTGGTCTAGCTGAGTACTCTGGGCTCTTCATCTGATACGAAAACAAACAAATAAAAAACCAAAACAGCACATCACAGTGTTTGGTTGGACTCCCTGTGCAACAGGCTGAGTGCGTAGAATACAGGAAGGATTGTCGGTGAAGAGCTAGATGGAGATCGACACCATTTCTTTCTGCCACACACTGATAGGAGCTTTTTGTAAGAAGCACTGCATTGATTTTTCCCCACTCTCAGCCTTTTCATTTTCAGCTCTTTGTGCCGCTTGCTCTTTTCCATTCTTTTGACTTCTTTGTATTCACTGAGAGGCAACTTCTGCTCTCCGTGCTTTTGAAGTCAGCTTTAAGTAATCACCCTGATGTTTCCTGTGTCACATGGATATAGTAAAAGTGCAACTAGATGTGAATTAAAACCTGTCGAAATGGCAAGAGGTGAGCAAAAAACAGCCCTCGCCCCTTGCACACCTTGCAGAGAGTGTACTGAAATGCCTATTAAAAACTGCATAGCATCCGGAAAGCACAAGTGAGATATCTTCCTCTGAGAAAGCTGTAATTGCTGGTCAGTTGAAAAGAGGAAAAGCTGCAAAGCATTTGTCATTCAGGTTTATCTTATTCTCCAGAATGTCTTTTCCTGATGGTTTTTGTGTGTGTGTTTTAGCCATTTGTGAATTCTCTCGTTGATGTGTTTGATTATCCAGTAGTACTTCTTGAAAGATATTTATTTATTGCAGTGATATGCTCTGTACCTAGAGAAAGGCATAGTGGCTTTTTCTATGTTTTGTTAAATATTTAAGCCAACTGGAAAGGAAAGTGTGCTTCAATTTGGCAGAAAGTTCAATTGTGCAGTATTTTTTTCTGGTTGCTTTGTGGACTGAGGCAGCTCTGTAAGGGCAGCCTGTGAAAGCTGATTGGGGTTTTAAGCTAATGGAAGAAAAGCTCAAGAGCAGAACACCAGATGGGCCTCTTCTATGCAAAATGAGTCTTGGTGTAAGTGCAAGGAGAGGGAAACAGAGAGACAAAGGTGGGGAGAGGAAAGGGAAAGTGTATTTTTGCTTTACATCTTCTATTCTATTTTTCCAAATGGTATTGAGGCTTCCGGAAGTGGGTTCCTCCCCACCTGGGTGCTATATTGCTTAAGCCCGACCTGGGAACAGGCTGTCAACACCTTGCCCACCCAGGGGTGGCACCCACCCAGATTATGCTTTCTGCTGGTCTACAGAGCGTTCACAGGCTGTAGCCTCTGTGGGAGAAGAGTTGTTGCTGAAGTTCTGAGGATTTCATCTGGCCAGCTGGGTCTGAGGCATCGCTGCAGGAATGACTCACCATTGATTGGTGGCTCAATGCAGTGACCACGCTGAGGAAGTCCGTGCTGCCTCAAATTGCATTGTGGAGTTGGCTGTGCTGAGCCCTGCCTCCATCAGTGACAGATGCTGCTGGGCTGGTATTGCCTGCTGCTGCTTACTGTGTGGAATTTCCTGCAGAACTGGCCTGGCAGAGGAGTGGGACCATCCTTCCTGCCTCGTTTATCAGACTCCTTCTGTAATGGCACACAGTTGGAAGCTGCACGTGCCAAGAATGCTCTCCTCTTCGGGGGGAGACCCTGTGCCTGTGTGGCTCCTGGGCAGTCTTGCATTGAGCTTGCTGGGGACACCAGCTCAGTAGAGCCAACAGTCAGACAGTAAAGGCCGAGACTGCCTTCCCAAAGGGCACCGCACCTATCTCATGTCTGATCCTGGCTGCTGGAACCACACCACATTTTCTGGTGGTTCATCACTCCAGGCTGTCTGTCCTTAGGCCATCAAGCCCTGTCCCTGCTGCACAGGTGCCTGCTTCTCAGTATCTGCATGTGTGTTGCCACTAATGCTGGGGCTCGGGTACCAGTCCAGGATCCAACTCTCGTTTCCATCTGAAACATCTATGTAGCCTGCAGTTACCTGACCCCAGCAAGGTCCCCTTAAAACAATGGGGTACAAGCCTGTAGGAAAATGGCTGTCCTTGCAAAATACTATTCGTTATGGCAGAACAGCTGCTTCTTGTGCGTGTTAAAATAACTCACCCGATGAGTGCTGATGTGCATGGCAGAAGGCCACCTAGCGTCAAGTCTGAGCCATATAATACTGGACTGTGTGCTAAGAACACTGTCTGCAGTCTGAGCCTATTGCATGTAGGGTCTGCAATGGTCCTGCTCCTTGGGAGCTCCCTGCTCAGAGCAAAACTACTTCATAGCTGCCTTTAGAAGGGCGAGCATGACAAACAACGAGTGCATGGAGGGAATGTATGGGTTATTGCTTACATCTCAAAGCGTTGGGTGGCCCAAAGGTGTGATTGAGTATGTGGACCTGACATCAAAGAGGCTGGAAGTGCTGTTTGCACAGTTCTATGAGCACTCTGTTGCAGAGCTCTGATGGCACCTGCAGTGATGTGTGTACACGTCACGTTAGCCTGGCTCTGAGGAGGAAAGCACCTGTAGAGGTCTCCATTGTACTGCAAATCCAGGAAATCATTTGGATCTCCTCTATGACCCAGTTAACAAACAAACAGGGGAAAAAAAGAGTGCAGGTGCTCATTAAAAGCTCATTGTAAGTAGTCGTTAATTATCATGACAGCAATAAAACCTTGTACTATGACAAGACTGGCTGCTCCTACTCTCACTGAACTGCATGGGAGCGAGCAGGCCCTGTGAGAAGCAAATTTTGGAGAGCTGAAGGACGTGTCACAGCACCACTGATGCCTCTGGTTTGAGCAGAACAGGAAAATGTTGATTGTGGCATTGCTTGGAGCACTGTTCTTCCAGGCCCTTTTTGGAATTGCTGTGCAGATAGAAGGAGCATCCAACCACTGGAGCTCTGGCACAGACTCCTGGATGGAGAGCAGTGTTTGACTCGGTCTGTGTGCTCGTGGCCATGTGGGGAGGCGGACCCTTACAAGAAAGGTGAGGTTGAATAACTGCAGTGAGATGAGAATGCCTCTTCTGGAGGAAGTCAGCTGGAACTAGAGGGAGGAAACAGAGTCCTGGGAAAGCAAAGTCGCTTGACCTAAATCACACAAGGCAAGGTGCTTGTGTAGATCCTGGGCTCTCAGGCCACCCACCCTGGACACAGGTGGCTGTAAGGGAAACAGGAGAGGTGTATGGCCTGAAAGAGACCAAAAAAATCCCACCTGGGGCAGGGCTGCCATCTGCTGGGCTTCTCATTAGTGAAAGGATGGAAATCTGTTAGAACTTTTGGTCACTTTTCCATAGCTCAAAGTCTAGATCTTTTGTCTTCCTTTATTCAGTTGGATAAAAGCTCACATAGAAAAGGAAGTCAAAATGTAGGCAGGAAGCAGCACGGGAAAATGTCAACTTAATGCTCCCTGTCATGGAGTTTTCCTTGCAGCTCATTTGTAAATGTTAGATACGGTTTGTGTCTGGCTGTTACATCTGCAGAGGAGCAGCAGTTCCCTCAGCCACCCTGGGGCTGTTTTGTAGCCGGTCCCAAAAGATTGCTGTATGCATCGAATCAGACAAATTCACATTTCAACTTAAGGAAGAAAAAAAATTAATAATTTGCCTGAGAATTTCACAAACCAGGGCAAAAGCAGTTTTAAATGCTCACTGAACAGTTCAACTCCGGAGTTCCATCTTTTGGGAGTTTTCCATCTCATTTTTTTTCACCCACTGTGACAATAAGGCCATCTCTGCAATTGACAAGGAGCTCAGGGATCTTTCTGCCCTGCTTAATGCTGCTGTGCAAAGACACCTCTCTGTAGCTCCTGAGAAACAGCGTAGCCAAGGCTGCGACATGAGCAGACAGCACCATGCTTTGTGAGAGCATCTGACTAACTCAGGCAAAGCTAATTTGTTTGACATCATTTCTGTACATACAGCTAAGTGTGTTTGTGTCCCACTGTTATGAAAAATCCCATGATGAACCACGTCATTGACTTCTGCCAGCTGTTTGACAGAGCCCAGTGGCAGATGTGAATGAGCACTGCTTGAGGAAGCTGTCCAGTAAACACTAATTCCAATTTGGAAGGCTGTGGGGCAACCCGTAGGCTCAGCAGGTCACTGTGGTGTCTTTGCATAACAGGGAGGACCTGGAGTGTTCAGTGCATCCCTGGTTTGCTAACCCACAAACAGCCAAAACATGCTGTTTTTGACTAACAGTTCTTGTGCCTTTTTCCCCTCTTCAAGACTATGGTGTACATGTGCTTCTGTCATAGAATCATAGAAAGCGCAGCATCTTTAAGGCTGGAAAAGACCTCTAATATCACTAGGTCCAATGACCAACCCATCCCCACCATGCCCATAAACCATGTCCCTCAGTGCCACATCTCCACAGTTCTTGAACACCTCCAGGGATGGTGACTTCACCACCTCCCTGGGCAGCCCGTGCCAGTGCCTCGCCACTCTTTCTGAGAGGAAATTTTTCCTAACATCCAATCTGAGAGGGCTGGAGGAATGTCTGTTTGAGGGATGCTGTTCAGCCAGCAAAACACGAGGAAGGCACCACATGGCCTCATTCACATCTGTTCTTTCTGGAAACCCTCAGCATCTCATGTGTCGATTTGTTGGATGCAGTCACTGCGGCTCTGCCACAGCACCTGATGCAGTGCTGGTGTTGATCTCCGTGCCCTTATGCTGAATAACGTGGGTCTAGAAGAATAGCCAGCCTGCTTTAATTGTGTTTTGTTTTTCCAGTGAGGAAAATAACAGCAGGCACAGTTCCCAGCTGAGTGCCTGGTGGCTGTGCCATGACAGCCAATCCTTTTGTGTACCTTCTGTTCAGATCTGGGTCTTTGCACAGGACCAAGTCCAGGGATGGCTGTAACAGGTGGAGTGGTGGCTGTGGAAATCTCCAAGTAGGGACTTTTTGCTGATTTATCTTGCAGCCCTCATGGCAAGGGGCAGAACTGTGAACTTCAAGATAAGCATGAAAGTGATGACAAAGGCGAGTTGAGCCTGGCAAAAGGCACTGAGCTTAATGGACCTGTGAGATTCGTAACTTCCAGCTTGATCCTGTAAAACAAGTCAGGAGAAACTGGACCGTATATTACAAAGCAGCAGACTCCCAAGGAGCTGCGGGACTGGAAATTCTCCTGCCCTTTCCCCTCACCATGTTAATGCTTCTCTTGACTTTTTTGGTGGCACGTTCATGATTTCTCATGTGCAAATATGTTTGAATGTTCTCCTCCCTCAGGCACTTCTCAGCCATCTGAATGCCTTCCTCCATCACTAACTGCTTTTTCCATCAAGATTACAGCAGCAAAAAATGTTCTCTATGGGCTGGGTGCTCCCCTGTGCATGAAAAATATGTGCAGGAGCCAAGAAACACCAGGAGTTTCTTCCTGATTGTTCCAGGTAAGAATAGGCAGTGACGCAGGCAGGGGACACAACCTTGCACACACACGTGCACATTCTCTGGGATCAGCACAGCAGTGCCCATGACCTCAGCAAAACCATACAGAGTCTGGGGGTAGCTGGACTGGGCTGCGTGGCCTTGGGTGTTACCCAGGGCAGTTTGTGCTGGGTTGACCTCTCAGTTCATTGAGGCAGAGGAAATATAAGCCAGTGTGGGAAACAGCTATAAACTGCTCTGGTGCACTGTTGTCATTCAGGTGTTATTTTCAAACTACAGCCTGGAAAGTCCTGAAAGGGGTATTTAGGTACCACGTATGGTTAGTTTGGTTGCTTTTAAAACCATTCAGTGCTTGTGAAATGTAGAAACTGAATGTCTCCACTGTAAGATTTTTAAGAGAATCAATCGTAAAGTGGGGATCTGGGATTCCCCATCAGCTCTGGCCTGGCTCCCAGCCCTGCTGCAGGCTGCAGGAAACCTCTGCTGACTTTAGTGGATGTGCACTTGGGCTACCTGCATTGTCTGCTTCTTTGGGTGTTCAGACATTTCTGTCTTTGGAGTGCCATGGGATTCTTAAGGTATATATTTTTCTTTTCCTTTTTTTTTTTTTAATTACAAAGCACCATGAGATATAGGAGGAGAATTATAAGAGGTGCAGGCCAACATGCTTCTCTGTAACAGAAACGCAGAGGTGGAAGCGTGTTCTTCATATTATTGGAAGGTTAGAAACCCCCCGGGTGGAGGACAGAACTCAAGTATTTTTCTAAATATGGGGACAGTTTGGACAGAGCCTGTCAAAATGTGGGTCACTTTCTCATCAGCTTCACTAGGCTTTGAGCAGGCAGGTGGTAGCTGTAACACTGGAGAATGCAGGGGCATCTGCTATGTGTTTGCTGATTCTGCCTCTCCTGTTCCTACAGAACTGACATGGAAATATATAGTCAAATATTTACAAAATCTAACATTTTATCCATATGTAAGAGAGATCAATTCTGATTTTAATGCGCATACGTACCTTGTGCTGCTGCAAAGCCGAGACGCTGACTTACATCCTTGGGGTGCTGAACATCAGGTTTATCTTCAGTTTCTCACAAAAATACCTTTGTTCATGTAGAGCTCAGGTTCACACAGATGTGCAGAAAGCTCTGCAGAAAACATAGCATTATCCTCTAAAGAACAATATATGGAAAATCTCTTGGGAGACTGTGGCCCTGCGAGCCTCTCACATACATTTGTCTGCTTCCTGCCTTTGGCTACCAACAATGGGCCAGTCTGGTGTGCAGAGCTCTGCACTCATGTATGTAACAGCTGTAGTAAGGGATGCAGCACAGAGCCCCAAATCACTCCTTATTAATGACTGCTGACTGCTGCACGCAGAGGTAAAACCTCTGTTTTCAGCCAGAGCAGAAGTCAGTGACACACTGAGCTTTTTCATGCTCTACACAAAATCTCGAGCGCACAAATTAAATTTCCCAGGGGATTATAGCCTTATACAAAATGATATTGTCATATAAATGACAGAATTACAATTCCATATGATTTAACGCAGATCCAGACAAGAGTTTCCATATATCAGGATTTGGGTAGTAGCTCCAACATGGGTCTATCTTGTGTAGACATCACAACTCTCCCATCTCTTGTAAGGCAATAGACTGCCAGGGTACAAGGCACAAGCTGCAGACTTACCTGCCTGTGCTAAGGGGGAAGAGGCAGACAAGGGAAGAAAGCAAGGCTTAGTTCTTCTCCAAGAGCACCATGTGTAGCATGTGACATCTCCCAGCTGGCAGTGAGGGCACCCAAGGGATAGAGTTATGACCACAGCTAAAACCCACTCCCCATACACCACACCATCTGCCTTTGCTTTGCTGGCTGCTTCCTTCAGCTCTCCCACCCACAAACAGCTGGGGGCAGTTTCAGGTGTTAGTAATTTTAACCAAGTGGTTTTAGGAATGCTTTGCTCTTCTGCAGCTTTCATCATATGCACTGTGTTATGTCAGCACCTGGTGGCTGCTGATTTGGAATGTTGTGTTACTGGGGCTGTACATCCTTGCATCATGGTTGCCTCCGTCTCCTAGTCTCCTTTGCTTTTGAAGGCTTGCATCAGACTTTCAGGTACTATTGAGCAGTACTGTTTCTGTTTATCACTTTACCAGGTAAGGGAAAGGTGAGCAATTTTTATGCTTTAAATGCTTCTCGTATCTCCCCAAGGGCATTGAATTATCTCATTTCTTAGCTGGAGATACACTCATAGTGGGTGTAAGTTAGTTTCCTCCTGATTTATCTGCAAAGCTGTCTGAAGCCCAACTGAGTTCATAGTGCAATACACAGAACAAGTGGCATCAGGGCTTTATAACAATATATTCTTAGGAGGACTACTTCATGTGCTCAAGTAACATTGAATGTTAGATCAATTATTGTTTCTTGAATGCTTTGCTGTTACCTGACCTTAACCAATTACAGCTGTTGCCTGGAGTTACAGTTTCTTAAGGCACTTGCATTGGAGCTGAGGATGTGTTGTCAGATTGCTCTGCATCAGTGCAAGCCCAGCAGTGGGTTATTTATGCCTGTGCTAGGAGTGACAGTGTACCAGTTTACAGGCTGATTCCTACTCAGTGACCACCAAAGCACTCTCTTCTGCAACACTCAAGGAAGTCCCAGGAAAATTTTAGAGAGAGACTTTTTCCACGTGCATGTGCTAGTATGGACACTCACGTGTCCCCATCTCTGTTAAGCTGAAGGGATGTTTTTGTGAAGAACAAAAGGTAACACAACAAACAAACCCTTTAGGTAAGGCATAGCAATGGGAATTTAGAGCTGTGTAATTCCCTTGCTATCTCTGAATATGGAAAATGATGACAACAATAGTACTTTATTTCTTTGATTCCTTGTTCCCCAGGTAATGTTCTGAAGATGTACCAACTCCAGAATCAATGTGTGGAAGCTAGGAAGTAGAATCACTGGTACATGCAATTAGAATCATAGAATCATTTGAGTTGTAAGGGACTTTTAAAGGCCACCTAGTCCAACTCCCTGGCAATGAACTGGGACAGGTACAACTAGATTGGGTGCTCAGAGCCCCTCCAGCCTGACCCTGAATGTCTGCAGGGATGCGGCTTCCACTGCCCCTCTGGGCAACCTGTGCCAGTGCATCTCCGCCCTCACTGTAAAAAAAATTTCTTCCTTACATCCAATCTAAATCTCTCCTCTTTTAGTTTGAAACCATTTCCTTGTGTTCTATCACAACAGACTCTGATAAAGAGCCTGTCCCCTTCTTTCCTGTCACCCCCCTTCCCCATTAGAAAGGCCGCTCTCGGGTCTCCTCAGGGCCATCTCTTCTCGAGGCTGAACGGCCCCAGCTCTCTCAGCCTGTTCTCGTAGGGAAGGTGTTTCATGTTCCATCCCTGGGGTCATTTTGGTGGCCCTCTTCTGGACATGCTCTAACAGGTCCATTAGAGGCAGCTGTTGTGGTCGTGCAATGTTACCAATAAAGTTTTGGTAGAGATAGACTTATTGAAGATGAACATATACCAAACTGGTCCACCGTGAACTTGGAAATCCACAGCTGATGGATTTCCAATGGATATTTACAAATTGTTAGCATCCTGTTTATGAAAACTGTAAACAATCGAAGGCCATTGCCTAGAGGCTCCAACCTTATTTAGATCTATGTAAAGGACAATTCCCACATTTGCAATGCAGTCAGCGATGCTGGCATGTCACATGGTTACTGCACATGGTCATCAGAGTTGCTCCAATGTAATCAGATGCATGCCACCGTGTGCAGTGCGTTGTGTAAGAGTGCTCTATGGGAGAGGAGAGAGAGAATTGCGCAGAGACCTCTTTTCTGATGTAGCTAACCCACGTGCCCTTTAAAGGGGTTGATTTGGAAAGACAGGCAATTAGCTTTGCATACAGTAGTCCTTCCTGGAAATTGCTCTCCTTGGTCCACGCATGGGAATGTTACGAGAACAAAGCAGGGAGGGCTGGGAGGTGTGGATGGAGCAAAAAACTTGGGCTGTTTTCTGCATGAGCTCTGCTGCCTGGCATGTTCCACCTGAGCACAGGCCATCTCTGGTGCTAGCTTAATGCTCTGTGTTGTGATTGATGTCAGGCTGCCTGTATGCCTGGTTGGGCAGGGTGGATTAATCTGGGTGTGGAGCTGGAACATGTGTTATGTATGAAGGGGTGACCGCAGCTGTAGGCATGCTGCAAGTTGGTGGCTGAAATTGTCTCATCCCAAGCATCCAATGCACAGCTTCCATTTGGAATATTACAAAAATTTTTTAAATTGTTTTTTTGATGCCTGCTTCCTCTGAATATCCTTCAGAAGGACCATTGTTGCTGAGGAATTGAACTGGATTCAGAAAACTTAGTCTGTTCAGTTGCTTTGTCCAGTGTTTCCCAGAGTGCACTTCCCTCACCCGCCATTTCGTCTTTAACTTCAGTTCACATTGGAATGGATTGTGGTGGAAGGAAATTAACATTGGAGCAAAGGGGTCCTGTGCAGGATGGAGCTCTCCACCCTTCTCAGCTGTACAGAGGCCACCAGTTTCTCCCTGCAGCTCCCCGTTGGTACCCAGCCCATGACCCAGCTTTCTCATCCATTCCTTTGATCCATCACCTAGAGACCATCTCCAGGAAACTGGATACCTGAGGTTGTGTTCAGACTGTGGATGGGAGGGGAAGGTGACTGGAAAATGATTTCAGTTACTCTTGGTCATTCCCACCCAAACCCTGGGCCTTCCCGTGTATCGTGTGACTCACAGCTGGCTTTTGGTGCTGGTGATGTGAAATTCACAAAGACCAAACACATGGGATTCTATTGCAGGTTGCACCTGCAGAGTGAAAATATAGAAGGGAAACATCTTGTTGAGTGCTGGGTTCCTGGCCAGCTCCTCACCCTCCAGCCACACTTGGACAGAGCATGATGCCAACATCCTGGCTCCAAGCAGACACAAATGAGGCTGCTATAGCTCAGCCCAAGGGAATGTTGTGGTTTGTTTTTGCTCAGGTTGTAGGGGAGCTTCGTTGGGCACTGCAGTGTCCTACTTTGCAATGTGACTGCTGTGATGAATTGGGCACCACATTTATGGGTTCCCTGGGGCGGGCTGTCTCATCATCCCTCCATGACAACGCTGCTCCAATGACGGCCTGATGCCGACTGCTTTCTTTTTGGTCACTGCAGTAATAGTAATGATTAACAGTAATTATAAGAACAGTAATAGGAGTGTCCCATAATGCCAGTGGATGGGGGAATTCCACTAAGCGCATCTGCTCCTGTGCCTAGCAGCCATCACTGGGCCAAACAAATACACCGCGGACCTGTGCCGCTTTCCTAGGTTCTACGTTGGGAATGAGTGCTGGCTGATCTGGTTCCAGTGAATTGCTGTTTACTTCATCATCCCCAGTGCCACACCTTGTGCTGAGAGTGCCCATCTCCGTGCACATGGCCAAGCGTGCCAGTGGCACTCACCACTGAGTCACAGCCAAAATGCGGAGGCCACGGCAAGCTGTCTTCTTCCCTCTGATGGTGGCATTACACAGAGCATCTTCCTTACCCTCTGTCCTCCCCAGGCTGTCCGGGGCAGGGATGCAGAAGAGGAGGGAAACGGTGCAGAGCCCACAGCTGGGGCTGAGTGCTGTGGTGAAAGCCAACGGGAGGCAATGAGTGCCGCTGAGTCACACCACTTTGCAGCAGTGGCTCTTGCTGCCATTTCTCTGCTCCCAGAGGGTTGCTGTGCTCAGATCCAACAAGCCGAAGTGCCACGAGGTTGGCTGCCAGCAGCATGCTGTCACGTCATGGTGCTTGCTGTTTGCTAACAATAAAATCCATTTAGATCACGAGGAAGGCAATTCAGAAGTGTGGTGTCATGCTTCTCTGAGCCTTTGCTGTACGTATGCACGAAAGCACCAGTTATGAGTCCAGATGAAGGTTAGGGGAAGGCAGAACACTGAATGGCTAGTAGCTTAATTCTTGCCACCTGCTGTGGGGAAACCACTGCTCTTCCACCTTGGTCCTACTCAAAGTCTTAACAAATGATTAGGAGCAAGGATCTGCACTGACTAAATGCATGGATGGGACCTGGTTCAGTGTACCCTTCACAAGGGTACAAATACAAGTTTGATTAGCGGCAAATCAAGGCAAAAGCTGTGAAAAGATCCTGTAAATGAAAGAAGCCGCCATCTCCTTGGAGGTGGATGAACCACTTTGCAGAGAGCTGTAATTAGGAAAGGGAAAACAGCAGATGAGCACTAAGGAGCTCTTCCTGCTGGCGGCATGTGTTGGGACACTCAGGAGCTGCTCAGAGGAATGGAAATTTCCTACAGAGTGAAAAGCTGCCTTTACCTTTACCTTTCCATCTTCTGAGATGCATCAAGATAGATGGGATTTAGAGTTCTTTTGTTTGTTTTTTTCTGTTTTTGTTCCAATTTCCGCTTAATGCTGACCCAAGAAGTTGCCCAAGAAACCACTAAATTTGGGGTGATTGTTATTTTAAACAGCCAAATGTCTTTTGTCCAGGAGCTTTGACCTCATCCTGCGTTTCCAGGAAGAGCCTCTTTCAGCCTTGGGATAGCATTTTGAACTCTCATCGTTTATGGGAGAGCTTGGTTGTTTAAGTACACTGGCCCTAAATGACTCATCACAGACGTAGCAGATTTGAGGCTGACCTCTCTATAGAGTAAGTCTGGCTCAAGGTTTTTTCCTTACTCCATTTCCTGTAGGCTATCTCAAGTATGGATCCCCATTAGGTATCTCCCTTCTTATGCCATTTGTGGTCAAGATTTTCACCTTTTTATTTCTCATGTAAAAGTGTCCAGTGCTTCAAGGCAAGGTCATGATTTTCTTCTATTTTCAAAAACACTTTCTAACAAAAATACGTTGCTTTTGGAAATAGGTGGCGTTCTCAACAGACAAAAAGCAATGCATATCTGTACCCAGAATGGCAACATGTAAAACTGGATGTGGGTTCTACAGAAAGTAGGAGTCACCTGTCATGTATGGGTTTGGTTATGCAAGAACACATACATGAAGTGACAGTTCACTATTAGGAATGCACCTGTATTCTTCTACAGGCAATCACCATGAAGAAATGCATTCTCAAGCAAAGGAAAATGTACATCTAACCTCTGCTTTTCCCCTTGAATCCACGAGACGTAATGAATCTGCCTTACATTGGCTCCATCAGTGCAGGAAGGTGCTACCCAATGTGAAGAGTAGCAATCAGAACATCGGTTCTTACAGTGTGTGCTGGCAGTATCCAAAGAGGCACATCCATGTGGGGGAAGAGGATGGTGAAACCTGCAAATGGAGATGGCTGATGTGGAAATATACACCACGAGACAGAAAGAATTACAAAAAGATGAAGCAAAGATCTATATGTGGTACTTGTTGCCCATATATTCAAACCTGAAAGAGGAAATTCCAATGAATGGATTCAATGGTGTCAGCGTTACCTGGTATCTGGATACCGGTACAGAACTATAATTAAATGCTCTCTTTTCAGAGGATAAATCACACAGGAATTTAAGGGTGAAATTAATTATAAAGTGGAAGTTCTGCAATGATGTTGCTTTTAAAGCATCCTGGAAAATGCCCACACGCAGAAACGTTTTCCTATGATTGCAATTACTTCCTTTACTCACTGTGAGCCCCAAAGAGCAGACAATAAAGTCCTTAATAAAGGGGATCAGCCCCAATTAAAGAAGCAACATAAACAGTCATGTGGCATCAGAAAAGCTACCACCTGCTCACCTTAATGCAATGAAGTGATCGTATTGGGGCCATAGTGCTGCAGGGAGAAAAATGGACTTGGAAAAAGATTCAGGTTACATCATGTCCCACTTCCTCATGGAGCAAACTCTGGATCCCTGCAGAGCTTTTGATGCTCAATCCTGCCAGCTCTTATGTTTGCATAGTTAACAGGTTGTGTTGACGTAATGAAGTAGTAATGCATTGAGTTTTTACTTTCAGCATCTCCATGCTTCTGTGGATCTAAGAAAGCACTCTCAAAGTAAGCAGAAGTGTGACCTCTAAGTACCAGATCTGTTCCCAAACTCCCTGAATTAATGTGTTTGTTACTTAGAACTGGAATCCAAGCATGGAGGCATGCCCTGTCATGTTCTGCAGTATCTTTTGTAGTGAACTCTGTTGTATCAATAACACTAGTGCAGTAGAGAAACTATGAATACTGGAGTTATCAGCTACTCAACTGCACCTTGCTATCAGCAGTCACATTCCTTGCACTATGAGGTAGGCTTATCACTTCCACAATAAATGGAGTATAACCTTACCTTTTTTGATGATAGAAAAAGGTAATGGTGTTGCTTTAAAAGGAAAAGAAACAGCTCCCGCTGCTGAGCAGTTCAGGCAAAAAGTATTTTATCTGTCAGGCACGCGTACAGAAAGATGTGAGGTGGTGTATCCCCCAACTCTGATGGTGTGGGCAATGAGGTCATGCTTCACCTAGCAATGGAGCGCAGCAATGGCCTTCAGCAAAATGCAGGAAGGACTAATCCCAGCCAACTGCGAGTCAGATGGCACAGAGGCTGCCCACGCTGCCGAGTGCTGGAGGTGCACTGTGGCCTCCAGCCCTTCCAGCAGGTGGAGGTGGGGGCGAGGTGCTGCATTCCTGCGGCCTGTGCTGGAACCTAACGGACCATTTCTGCGCCTGGCGCCCCGGCTCATGGCATGCGTGGGCTGAGGGGCGATGGGAAATGCCAGCAGGTGGGACACTGGGGAGGGCAGCGAGTTTGTGGCTGCCTGACCCATGCTGTTGGTCAACGTATGGCAGCGCTGGGGGTATGCTGCATCCCCAGGCCCCATGCGAGTGGTTCTGCACCCACCTGCGCTGGCCCAGCCCCGCACCTGAGCCCCAGGAATGCTGCGCTCAGCCGTGACCACGAGCCCCCGGGCCCGCTTGGCAGCCTGTTTTACAGCCAGGAGGGCCACCGCAGCAATGTTTGCTGAAAGAGGGATAAGGGCAGCACGTGCACCGAGGGGTGGGGTCCGGGCCGAGGGTGCCCCCGGTCCTCGGGGCATCGCCTCAGGGCACGGGGGGACGGGAGGAGACGGAATGCGCTGCGGGAGGAAGCGGCGGGGACGGGCACCTGCTCCGAGCCTGGCCGGGTTTCATCACCGCGCCGCCCCGCCTCTCCGCCGCACATAAAGACCGGGGCAGCGCGGTCGCCGCACAGCGCTCCGCAGCTCTGCCGCCGCCTTCCTCCCTCTCCTTTCTTCTCCTCCTCTTTCTCCTCTCAACCAGCGACCCGACAGCGATGGACGCCGGCGGCCCGTGGACTCGCAGCCTGCTGCTCTTCCTCGGTGAGTGCTTGGAGCGCTGGATGCACAGGGGTGTGCGATGTGACGGGGGAAGGTGTGTGCTCGTTCCCCTTTCCCAGCCTGGCAGCAGGAGCTGCTCAGTCCCCTCGTCCTGTCCTACTGCTCTGGGTGAGCTCAGTGCTGGGGTCAAATAGAGGGACCTCTGCTTGCCACGGAGCAGGCTGTGGGCCCCTCGTCTTGCCACTTCTCCCTTCCTTACCTGTAGCGAGCTCCTCTCGCTTTGCATGTGCCCCTGACAGCTGGCACCAAACAGGGCATCCTCAGAGCACCCAGAGTCCCAGAGCACGCAGCTGATGGCCACCCTACAGCTCCACTGGGGCTGCGAGGCAGTGACCCTATGGGGTGATGCACACTGCGTGCAGCAGCGCTTGAGGCAGGGCTGAGACCTGCAGCACTCACTTTCATCACAAAGAGTGTTCTCACACCCACAGTGCTGAGCTCAGGGTCTGAGGCAATGGGGCAGTCAGCTCTCAAAACCAGCCCCAAGACCAATTGTAGCAGGAGTTTCTGTCTTTCCTCTTGGCCAGGTGTTTCCATAGGGCTCGTGGCTCAGCTGCTACAGTGACAGCAGGTTCAACATCTTTTAGCCTGTGACTCAGCTGTGCTTTGCGCACAGCTGGTACTGGAAGGAACTGGTATTTCTTCATGGATTTGTGTACAGATTGATGTATTTCCGGGGCAGGCACAGTCTAATGGTCGGGGACAGATTAGTCACAGCGAGGTGGCCTCATAGCAAGTGCAGGGAGCACTTCACTGCCTTTCTATACCAGGTCAGCTGTCCAAGCAGAAGTCCATGGTGCAGCTGAGAAGTCTGAGTGATGGCTGCTGTTGTGCCAGGCTCCAGAGTCTCACTGTCCCAAGGCAGGACCTAACTCCAGTGGCCATCATTAGCTCTGTATCCAGGCTGCCATTGGCTCGGGGGAAACTTGAGGTTTCCTGTGTCACATCTGAGCTGACTGCAGAGGTCTCTGAGCCTGGAGATACAGAAGACAGCAGCAGGTGGTGTGTTTGACAGGAAGCAATAATGGATTTCTCCTCCTCCAGTGTAGGGCCCTCTGTCCTATGCTGGTGGTGGAAAGCAGGGATGGTATGTGAATCCAGTCATTGGTGTGCAGGTCTGCATGGGGGTGGAAGTGGTGCTGAAATGATTGGTGTACATAATAAGTAATTATCTGCATAATCTCCTCTTAAGGGTAAGTCCTGGCCCAGAGTTCAAGGGGATTGTGTAGGCACTGCTGGAGTGATGGTCATCCCATGTAGGCTGCTGTCTGCAGGGCTGCTTTAGGGCATCCGTGGCTCTGAGTCTGCAGTTCTGCACTTGTGTGTGCAATATGCAACACGACGAAGTGCAGACACTTCTTCCCAGAGACATGCACAGATGCTTCAGCCCATTGCCCTAGGGGGGATTTGTTCGGATCTCTCTCCGTACCACCGTGCGTACATAGAGGAGTTGGGGTTGGAGAGAGCTGACAACATCTCCTTTACAGGGTGGGAAGAGCAGCCTGTGCCTCTGGCGTGTCTCATCCCAGGAAGAGGAGTGCCAGACACATGTTTGCTGGGCATGGCCATACAGCCAGCACAGGTACATCCCACATGGGGGCACCAAGCAGAAGCAAGGTGTTATGTCCCAAGCGTGAGGATGAGGAGGTGTGCTCTCTCTGCAGTGGTTAAAATGATCTCAAATGACTGCTTCCTCTTTCCCAGGCCATGTGTTCAGCGTACATGGATAACCCAAACTCTAGAGGTGCTGGTGCAAGGGCAGAGTTGCAGAGCCACACGTTGAAGCAGAGCAAGCCACTAGCAAGGCTTTCATGGCCAACCCTATGGTTCTGTGATCCTCACCTGGAGCACAGCCACCCACCTGGCCTTCACTGCCAGAGGGGCTTGCTTGGTCTGATGTGGCCTGGAGAGGTGTGTGGTGGGGCAAAGAGGTTCACTGCAGGAAGAGACTGAAGGTGATGTGCTGAAGTTGGATGATGGTGGTAGTAGTGCTCACGGAGCCCATTGTACAGGCTGGCCCATGTTCCCTGCTTACTCAGCACAAAGAAGGCCTTAGGCAGTCAGGTGGGCTCTCAGTGTGTGAAACCAGATGATGGGGATACAGCTGGATCTCTCCCTTGAGTTAAATGGGCTGAAACCCACCGGGGGCACGTCACCTGAGCACCGCTGTGCTTGGCACTGCTTTGGTAGTGCAACCCAAGTAACAAGTGTACAGGAGGAGCACAGAGGTGCCAAATGTGAAATAGCATTAGGGAGTCTTCTGCAAGTGAATCAGTACATGGCCAGTGATCTTGGGGACAAGTGAAACCAGCTGAAGTGATGATGAGGACCCAGCGCCTCTCAGGAACCTAATAATTCCCCTTAAAGTGTTGTGAACCTTGCAGAGGGACTAGTTCTTGGTTCGGTATGTACATCCCTCTTCGTGCAGCTGGAAACCATAGTGGCTGACCCAATAATTACCATAGCACATCACCTCTGGCAAAGGCTGTAAGAAGCTGAGGAGCCACTCTCTGTCTCTTGTTTTCCTTCCATCCTTCATGAAGGGCCCAGCAGACAGCAGCAATACCCCCATTCCAGAAACAGAGTTAATCTTAGAGTGATACCCGCAGGACCTGACCAGGTATTGCGTGCTGGCAGCATAGCACTGGCATTCCTGCGAGGCATTAGTAAATACCAACAACCTCATTACTGTTATCTTGTACCCTGCGGAGTATTTACTTAGTGAACAGCAAAGGAATAAAAATATAAATACCTCTCCCAGGTCCTACGTTTGATATACATCACTTGATAACTATTCTGGGAAAGGTCTTCCTCTGCTACTGCAGCATGTGGATCCCTAATCCTCCTGCAGGATCCCCCTCCCACTGATGTCAGAGGCAAACTATGTGCATGGGGGAAAGGGCAAAATGTAATGGTGCAGAGCAGGAAGGACTTTGCCCAAATGCCGAAAATACTGCTGGGTGTCAGCAAATACCACACCTGCGCTCCAGCCTCTGGCCTGTGCCCACAGTCAGGTGGAGGTTATTGGCTGCTGGGATGGGGCAAGCTTTGCTCAGCTTTGTGTCAGCAGGTGTGCCTTAGTCCGTCCCTTACAGAGTCTAGTGATTTGTCTCCAGTGGTGCTCTGGGCACAGAGAAGGGCTGGCCTGCCTCTCGGTCGTACTTTCAGTCCTCTTTGGTTGGGGTTTCTCAGCCAGGTTCTGGTATCTGTCAAACAGAGAGCTTTGGACTGAAAAGGAACTGCTCAGATCACACTCAGGTGGAGGAAGCATGCAAGCCAAAGCAGAAGTGTGTAGGCTGAACAGAGACCTTCTGCTGATTTAAATAACCCATCCACCCAACCACCTGCTGCTCCTGATGAAATCTATACTGAACTCAGAGTGCTGTAAAAATAAATAAATAAAAATTAAAAGAATTAAAAAAAAAAATATCCCACCCTGAAAGTAAACTTTCAGGTCCTGCCCCGTCAGAGTGCAAGGCAGCTCCTGCTGAGTCATGAAACAGGAGCAGCCGTCTCTGGCACACTCCTCTAAGGTCCCTCATGTCACTGCCCTGCTACTGCAGCTCTGATTAGGTGCACCCAGTCTGTGTCCTTTCTCTAAAGCCCAGTGGAAACCTGGCTGTGCAGGAAACGTATTTAGAACAAAAAAAAGCTGTCCATCTGAGGCATATGTTCTGCCTTTCTGGCATCTAACTGAACCGCATCTTAAAGGATGCCCTGCTGATCACCCAGACATGGATGAGCTGCAGGAAGTTCCTAAACCACTGTAGGTTTAGCACTGAGGGGTAATGAAACTTTCTAATAAGTGGAGTTCAGTTGGAGTGATCAAGAAACTATGAAGACACGCTCCACCTATTAGCCATGTGTGAGCTGATGAGTTAATGGAGGCACACAGCCCGAAGACACCACCTGCAGGCTGCTGTGGCATGGGGCTGGTGTCTGAACGGGTTGGGTAGTGACCACAGCCCGGGTGTTCCCAAAGTGGATTTATGGTCAGCTGGGACAAGCATTCTCTGCTCCTTGTGGGCTAGCCATGGAGCCTTCAGATCCTTCTTGGAAATGTTCATTCCAGTGCTGGAAATCTTGTCCTGTGCAGCATCACGCACCCCAAAAGATGTCAAAATGCATTATAGGGTGCATCTGTGGGAGAAGGGAAGGAGGGCCCCTGCTCCCCAGGGAAATGTAGCCAGACTCTTCTGCCCGCATGCTGCTGTCCCTCTCAGTGTGGCTGGTACCCATGCCAGGCCTGCTGAGCTGCAATTCTTAGAATCACAGAACCGTTAAGGTTGGAAAAGACCTCTAAGATCACTGAGTCTGGCCCCAACCCATCCCTACCATGCCCACTGACCATGTCCCTCAGCGCTACATCCACATGGATCTTGAACACCTCCAGGGACAGTGACTCCACCACCTCCATGGGCAGCTTGTGCCAGTGCCTCACCGCTCTTCTTGAGAAGAAATGTTTCCTAATATCCAACCTGAACCTCCCCTGGTGCAACTTAAGGCCACTGCCTCTCATCCTATTCTTGTTGCAGTGTGGGTGGTGGAGGAAGGACAGCAGTGTCCCCACTTCCTCCTAGGGCACTCCCCAGATGAGTGACACTGGCCCAGGACCTGTAAGTGGGTCAACATCTCTCAGATCCAGTGAGCAGGTGAAGAGAGTTTGGGGTCTCATGTTAGCTCTTTCCAAGTGGACTTTCATTTGAATAGCAGACAGAGGAGTCAGTACAGAAACTGTCCAGCATTTCAGGCAGAGTGCAGTGAGGCTGAGGGAGCTGTCTCCTGCAGAAGAGCAGCTTTGTTTTGATCTTCCTTTGGACAGAAAATGGTCTCTGGGGCAGTGGTGGGCCCTGAGCCTGGCCAAGTACTGACCCCTCACAGCATGCTGAGGCACTACCATGCTGACTGCTGGGTCCTGGGAAGTCCGCTGTGCAGGGACAGCCATGACTCCAGGAGTTCTCCATGTTGTGCCTATGCATAACTACACTCAACAGGAACCTAATTCTGACTTTATTCTCTCGTAGGTTACCTATTGCAAGCAGTCATGGGCACAACAGTGATCCCATTATGTGCACCTGGTGAAATGGAAAACTGCACGACAGCACTAAGTAAGTGTACTGCACAGCCCTCTTTGCAAATAGCAAGTCTTTGGTTGCCATCTTGCTCAAGCTGGCAGCCTCCGGAAAACACTTCAACTCTACCCACAGGTTACCACTGAACCACATTCCCAGCATCCCACAGAGTATCTGCTGATGTTGAACACGAAACTTCTTAAAGCCTGTGTTCTCTTTAGCGTAACTTTTCAGCATAGTATCTGTGTCTTAGATGAGAACTGCTCTGAAAGCAGAAATAGCTGATGTGGGTCTTCTAAGGGAAGAGTCAGTGTAAGTCTAACTCTACCCAGAAGGCTCACCTGCTGCAGTGCCCACTGCATTGCAGCTCTGCTGGTAGCCAGGCTTGTTGGACTTGTAATGCTTGCATATTTTTGGGGAAAGGGAAAATGAAGCTGATGAGATGCTAACCAAATCTCTCTGCAGTCCAGACAGAGAACAGTCCTCGTGTGGCTCAAGTTGGGATAACCAGGTGCAAGCCTGAAATGCAGGACTACTGCTTCCACGGACAGTGTGTGTACATAGTGGACCTGGATGAGCACTACTGCAGGTAAGGACCAAGCACAGTGCGCCCTGCAGCCTCCTTGACATGGTTTTTGGGATGAACTGCACGTGGTTCTGATCTTGCTGACATTTAGGGGACCACCAACCCAGCAAGGTGTTTAAATGCTCACAAGAGCTTGAAGAGAACCAGTGTATCTGTTACAGACCTCAGCTGGATTTAAGCGAGTATGAAACATATGAGCTGGCTGCAGTGAAACCAGAGTGAGAGTCTGAGACAGGTGAGGTTAGTCACCAACCCACCGTAGGCATGGCACACTCATTGTGATGTTCCTCCCATTGTTCATCTTCATTTACAATAGTGAGAGGTCCAAATTGTAGGCAAGGCAGTGAGGTGTCTCCTAAACAATGACCCCCTAGGCACTTTAAGGGTATTCCTCACTTTCTTGAAGGATTTGCATTCCTAGACCCACAAGGGTTTTGGCTATAGAAGCTGGAACTGCTTGCCCCTAAGGAAACAGCCAGCAGCACAGCATGCTTTGTGGAATGCTGAAATGTAACCCCGTGGCAATTTCTCCAATTCTGTCTCTCTTATCCTCAGGTGCGATGTAGGCTTCTCTGGTGTCAGATGTGTGCATTCAGAGCTCGTCCGACAGCCCCTCAGTACAGAGTATGTGGCACTGACAGTCATCCTCGTTTTGCTTTTCCTCATCGCCATCTCTATCGCAGGCTACTACATCTGCAGGAGGTAAGAGACTTTTTCTTTGTGGCTCAGCAGTGTGTGCAGTAAGACGTCCAGTTGGACAGAGGTACTTACACTCTCGTGATTGCATGGAGGTAGTTTGAGCAAACCTGCTGACACAATCCAAAAAAAACATGTGCTGACTGCATAACCCCAATGGAAGACTAGTTCATGCTGAGGCACAAGTGCCTGCAGATGCATTCTGATCCTGTTGGATCACTGAGCAGTTTGGTTCTCCTGTCTTAGAGGGCATGTTAGAGTAAAAGAGAGAGCAGGCAGGGAGCAGGAAAGCTCTAGTTTCTTCTCTTGGTAATGCCATTTCCTTGGTCATCAGAAACTGGAGAGCAACTGGATAGAATCATGGAATCAGTAAGGTTGAAAAAGACCTCTAAGACCATACAATCCAACCATCCACCTACCATCAATATTACCCACTAAACCATGTCCATAAGAACTACATCCATCCTTTCGTTAAACACCTCCAGGGACAGTGACACCACCACCCCTGTGGGCAGCCTGTTCAAATGCCTCACCGCTCTTCCTAAGAAGAATTTATTTCTAATATCCAACCTGAACCTCCCCTGGTGCAACTTGAGGCCATTCCCTCTCATCCTATAATAGCTAATGCTGTCCGCTGTGCTGTGGTGACTGTGCCATCTAGCAAGCATCATTTTGCTAGCTGCAGAGCATGTAGAACAGCAATCTGTTCCACCAACAGACACAAGAGCAACAGGAATTGTTATTTGTGCTAATAACTAATTGCAAGGTGTAGTCAGAGAGCCGAGAAGGCAGAACAGCCCCAGAGGGAGATCTTGGCTTCACAGATCTGATAGGTAGGTGGTAGCTGCCTTAATTCCTCCTCCTTGCCTGAGGTCTCGATGGCACATCTCATCTCAGAGAGAAGATGGTATCATTGGTTGGGGCACTCAGCCCCTGTGCAGGCAAGGATGCAGCAGGATTTCACAGCCCACTACTAGCAGCAAGATTTTAACGTAGGTGTGAAATCTTCAGGGCAAAACTGAGACATGAGGTTCTGCATGCAAGTTATCCCAGAACCAGAAACTAGCAGAGGCAGAGCCCAGCTACTAGAGTTGGAACAAACACAAAGAGGTCATGATGAGTTCTCTGTCTTCCTCCTTCCCTCCATTTGTTCCCTAAAAAGCCCCTTGAGATGACTGGCTTTCCAGAAATGACACTTCTCTCTGTTCTCAGGTACCGAAACAAGAAGAGACACACCAACACCAGTGAGTACAAGGAGGTTGGTGCCCTGTAGAAGACAATGTGACTTCCTGCAGCATTCTGTTCGTCTGGACGGACTCAGTGGCTCCCCAACTATTTAAATGTTATTTTTATTAACGATATTTGCAATATTTATATCCTTTTACAAATTTCAATTGTCTGGTGATCCAATCAGTATAGGTCAAGCATTTTGTTTTCAGTGTTTTATTTTTTTATTAAATAATAATATATCTTAATGAGAACCCCACGTCAGTGGTTCTGTGCAAAAGAGTTATATTTTTGTAAAAAGTTGTCTTCTTACTCTGAAGAGTAATTTTATATTTATTCTTGTGAATATGCTCAGAACAATTTTACACCTGTAAATAAAAGTTCTCAACAAAGTCAGAATATCTGTGTGTTTTGATCAAAGTGAAGCGTGGCTTGGCTGAGATGTTGTAAAGCAAGAATACTACTGCAGAAGGTGCCATGCCTGTAGAGAGAGAGATGATGCTCACCTAGCAGATAGCAGAGCCGCCTCTTTCTCCATCACCATAAATGCTGTCCTTTCTTAACTGCTCTTGAAGTGAAGCAAATGAAAAGGGTGCCTGGCCTTGTTTTTCTGCGATATTGTCCAGTAACAGTTCTAAGTGAACTCGGAGGTAGCATGACTTAGGCCTGCCTTGTGCCATCCCATCTCTGTGTCAGCCTGTCCTTGACTGCCACCAAAGGGACCCGCAAGCTCTTCCACCCACAGCAAACCAAAAGGGAAGGCAGTTGTGCCAAGACTTTGAGCTCTCGCTTGAGTGGTCCAAGAACCCAAGGAAGTCGGGAGGTTAGGTGGGGTGGGTTTTCCCAGTGCCCTGACATGTGGCCAAACCCTTTCCTTTGGAAAAGATGAGTCATTGAAATGACAGCTCTGCTTCTGCCCAGCTCAGTACTCACTTCCTGACCTTGTCTTACTTTCTCTGTTATCTTCTCACTGACGAGCACCAAAGCAAAGGTGTGGTTGGGCAGAGCCAGGCTGCAGTGGAACAGTTCTGCCCAGGTTCTGCCTGCTTTTGTTGCACTTCTCCAGCCCAGGTGCCTCAGTGGGCAGCGGATGCAGCAATGAGGAGGAAGGAGGTCTGCTTAGCAACACAAAGATGAGATCTGAGCACAGCCTGATATTACTCGTGGCGGATTCCTCTGGCAGTGCATAGCAGGAAAGCCCTGATGGCCTCCAGGGCTGTGCCTGGCACCAAGGTGCTTTTTGTGCTCCTCAGTGTATGCTTTGTTCACCTTCCAGCACTCATGGTCCCTCCAGCAGAAGTACCACCAGCTCCTGGAGCCTCTGTGTTGAGGCAGTACAGGTCTCCCTGGTACTCAGTTTAGAAGAGCACTGCAAATCAATCCCTGCTAATTGGGTGATGTGTCGCAGGCCCTCATTATCTGCTCCTCAGCTTTTCACTTCCTCTCTCCTTCTCTTGTAATGTCTCAGACGAACCTGTTCTGCCAGGTGACAGCTGATGGCAGCCACAGCCCTGTGCTTGCACAGCCTCCCTGGTGGGAACTATTTTTTTACGTCTAACTTTGAGCTGACGGCCTTAGTTTGGCTTGGGCTTTCCCCACCTCGCTGTTGCTCATCTCAATCCCAACCCACAGCAGCCCTTCAAATCCTGTATTTTCTTCCCTCCTGCATACAATTGAGCAAGCGGTGAGCTCTGGGCCACATACCGGGCTGCCAGCTCACAGCGTGCCAGCCGGACTGCGGCTACCAGCCCCGCAACTGCGTGGCTGGTCCTCTGACACACCCGGGTAATTTCTCTCTGAGAGTGAACCTCCCTCATTCCTCCCATGGTTTCTGCTGGCACCACCTCCATCTCTCCGGTGCAGGCATGCAGCTTGGGAGGCCGACCTCTCTCTGGCCAGAGGCTGTCCTGTCTTGCATACTTCGTGGTAATGTCACTGGAGGTGCTTCGGCAATCTGAAGCCTCTGTGAGTCATGTGTCCCCCCAGCAGGTTTCCTTGCAGTGTGTCAGCCAGCGATTCCACCAGTGTGCCGAGAGCCAGAGGAAGACTCCCTGGTGATCCTGGGTTACGTCACAGGGCTGGAGGATGTTTGGATGGCTGGTTGTCATCCCCACAGAGGCAAGTCTGATTGCACTGAGTGCCTCACCTCAGTACTGCTCGTGAGAAGGGCAGATTTGGGGCACAGGGAGGAGAGGAGCTGAAACAGGCTGGAAAGACTTACAGGTCACGCACTCATTGCACATATGGGCTGGGTCAGTTGCAATAATCTTTGTTTGTGATGAAGAAAGGATGGATGGGTGGATGGATGGAAGGATGGGTGGGTGGATGAATGGAGGGAGGGTGGGAAGGAGGGAGAGATGGAGGGAGAGAGGGGGAGGGATGGGTGGATGGATGGATGGATGGATGGATGGATGGATGGATGGATGGATGGATGGATGGATGGATGGAAGAAGAAAAGATGGAGGGAGGAAGGG